>NC_135502.1:138815527-138873027 GCF_052857255.1 Amblyomma americanum
GAAACAGAACCCAATCAAGAAAAAAAGAAGAAGTACCACTGCATATGTCAAATAACAGGTTCATAACAGAAAAACTTACGAAGGTCAATGATGGTTTCATTTTCTTGCAGAAAGTGGAGAGAGTGAGAAAGCAAATGTACAAGAAAAATGAATTTTATTAGGCTGTATTCGTTCTAACCTTAACTCGAGGAAGGGGAAACAACGAAAAAGAAACTCGGTAGGCCTAGAAAAGGAGGCGCATGCAACTTGAGGCCTCCATATCTAACCTGTTTGCGAGACGGCGCCAAAAAACAAAGGTGTAACTTGATTTTTTCGGTTCAATGTAATTGCGTTTACCATAAATGCTATTTCTCTATGCCCTTCACCACCTCACAGTTCCCCTCCTTGTTTTTGCTTTTAACTTCGTCTCAATTGTGAAGCACCGCTTCAGAAATGAGGGTAGACCGAAACTCCAGGAATGATGAAGTTTATCCCAGCACAGATTACTTGGATTTTTGCTCCCATAAAGACAAACTGAAGACTGCAACTTGACAACTTATCTGTTTGGGTGCATATCAATTTGGTGACCTCTTTATTTATTCTCACTTTTCGCAAAGCGTGGCCGCTTCACAAAATAGAAAGAGGGGGAGCAGATGGAAGTATTGATCAGCCTAGTATCTTCCTTATATGCATGTGTTTCTAGGGTTGCAGTTTAAATTAAGGCAAATTAAGCTCTAGTGCTTGTGGCGTTTGCACTTAATGGCGCAAGGTAGTTAAATAAGTAGTCGAGACCACTAAAGAAAGCGTGTAAAGGTGGAGCGAAGTGATAATTTTTGATAGAGAAGTGGCGTTCATAGAGAGAACAATCCATAGATTATAACAAACTCAAACAAGAATCGCAGAGAAATCAGCGTGGAAAACGTAATCAGGTCTCTTGACTTGTTTTTCGAAGTTCACTGTACTGCTGCGTCACACTGTGTTCAGCTGCCTGTTTTTCTTCTTTCCAGAGGAAAGAAGAGAAACAGGCAGAGGAACTTTTAAAGGCAAAATTATCGAGTGGTTCTTTCAAAGCACTTCCTTCTATTTTACCTTACACCATAAACTGTCTTGTATGCCGCCATATTTTATTACACCATCAACTGTCTTTTACTTCTCGCTACTAAGCTTGCACAACAAGTTTGGCGCCAATTTTTCGTGTTCGACAGGGACAAGACCCTTCGGAGTTCAGTGATTGATGGATGACCCCTAGTACGACTAGAACAAAAGACAGGGAGAAATGCGAGAGGAGTGGGTGAGAGGCGGGGAAGTGTGCGGAAATTACTGACAACCCCTGGAGCAAGTGTTCTGGACATTGATCGCCGCCGGAATTTTTTGAGCCTACACCAGAAAGAACTGAAAACACAAAGACCAATTTTGCTCCGGCCACTCCTAAATGGTTTCTGTCAATGCGCTTGACAGGCGAAGCAAAAAGTTTTTGGTGATTTCTGCGAGAGAAAGGCAGCTCTATGACCTGCTACTTGCAGTACAAAAAGAAATATTTTGCGAAATCGATATGTTCCCTGTTCCGCTCGCACTTTACAATTGAGCTACACGTGAAATAAGAAGGCAATACACCGTTTTTGTGCCACAGAGTTAAACGAAAAAAGGAGGCCAAAATGTGTCATCGGTCGTAAGATTCCTCTAGTGCCTGGACGTATTTGACGTCACAAGAGCGGAACCTTCTGACAGGCAGTAGGCAAGCTCTTTTCTACCAGACCGTAGAATTCCCCTTTACTGGAAGGAGTGTCATGAGACGAGAAGTGACGTTGCCGGGGCGGAAGTGAGGTCACTTCCAGTAAAGCATCAGCAGCTGCTAGTGCTATCTCGCTGCCAACACATAATGGATTTAGGTGCACCTCATAATTTCTTTCTTGCAACGATAAGCAATGAAAAACAGTGCAAGCTTTGCCCATTATTCTATTATGATGTATAAAGCTGCAGAATTTCGGTTTCAGCAAGTTTGTTATGGAGTGCGACAAGTTCATTTCCAGTTTTTCGTGTCTTTCTCGTATACAGAACAACGTATGCGTGTTTTTTTTTGTAACTCACCGTTGAAGTGTAGCGTGCCTATACTACTGCAGCGTTACCCGTTACCAGAAGGTATAACTATCTACTCCCTAAATGTAGGTTGCACGAGAGCGTCTGATTTAAAACTGTGGCTTTAAGTCTTCGATTTTACCCAAAAGTTTGAGGCATGACCCTGACGGCTTACTCCTTAGACATCACTGCTGCTGATACTAAATATTTCCTTCCACACGGGCTCTAAAAAACGGAAAAGGGATATTGCATGCTACCTGTTTTGATCACGCTGCTTCTCTTTAAGTTTGATGGGGAAAAGGCAAGATTACACCACGTGGAAAGCTGTCCTAGTCGGTTGTGAACAAAGCAAGAACCATTAAAAACACCGGTCTCGTGGGCCCGTCGTTCTATATATTCATATTACATGTGTAGAAAGTGTGATTGGCCTCAGCATGGCGAATTCCCAATGTTTATCACGCCCCTTTAAAACAATTCGAATATTAGGCTTATGTCACATTATGATTACGGCTGGACACGTATTTCCGATAACGACTTCAGGGTTAATAAGTAATATATTATTGGTGGCAGGAAGGTAACAAGCATTAAATGTTTTGCTTATCTTTTCTTTATTATAGTCCTTTAAAAAGTAGTCTTTGTGTAAGCCAAATTCCCGAGTTAATATAGAACCTCATTGCAAGTCAATTTTGACTCGCAATTTTGACTGGCAGTGGCGGGGAACACCAGCGTTCGGCGGAGCGAGTGGACGCATCTCACCTTGGCTTTGTGTTTTTTCTTTGAACTGCCGATTTTTTTAGTCGCACCTTGATGAAAGTGCATCTACCGGATGCATGAACTTACGTGGACCACCGGGAACCCAAATTCCGAGCTAGGGGACCGCTTCTTCCGAATTTAGAGGACATCTCTAAGCATAGAGGAGCGTCCGCCTCTGGACCTAACGTCGACGTCGGCCTTGGCCAGGGGAGCGGTCGGCGCAGCCCAAACCTCGGTGATGCCGCCAGCGGAACATCGAACTATCGGTGATTACGCAAGTGAGCATTCACCTAATATGACTACCGCTATGCGTGTAGAGGTGGACGGCATCGAAATTTCTTCGGACCAGTATACAGGAACGCAAGGCAGGAAAACTGCCGGTGAGAGTCAGATACAAAGGCATGGGGAAGCTAGGCCTAAATCACGCACTTCAAACGAGCCAAGATGGCGCCAAGGCCACGGCTGATGTCAACAGCTGGAGCAATCTCGTCGGTGGCGCCACTGCCAGCGGTAAACGTCACTCAAGGGCAAATATTTTAAGGGCGCGCGCATGCCAGACTTGCCGCGCAGCGACATTAAGATTGTGATACGACCACCAGACGGGCTCCACGTGACCGACATGACTCGTGTTGAACTAAGTCGTGCAATTGCGGTGGCGGCACAGATCCCCGCCAATGAAGCAAGTGAGGACGCCGTGTGCCCCAACCTCCAGCAGAATATCGTCGTGATTAGCACCTCCAAGAGAGAGCACGCCGACCGATACGCTGCATTACGAAGGATCGGCATACGCGGCACGGCTCAATAAGTACCTACGAAGCGGCCCCCCAGGGCAGGGCGAAGGGCATCGTAAGGGCATTCTCGCCCGAGGATACGGCCCAGGAGATTCAGGACATTGTCGTGCACAAGCATAACCCAAAGGCCCTAATGGCGAACCGAATCGGTCAGACCCGATCAGTCGTCATTGCTTTCGAAGGCCACCGAGTACCCAATTACGTGAGATACGGTAACCTGCTCACGGAGTGCACGTTGCACAGAAAACAAATCGACGTATGCTATGCGTGCGGAAGAGTGGACGACAGAACGGGCGTGTGCCCGGATCCTTCGAACACGTTCTGCCGAGGGTGCGGAATCTCCATCCCCATCAAAGACCACGGATGTGTCCTGAAGTGTGACCTCTGCGGAAGCAAACGCCTGACCGTGGACAAGACCTTCAAAGCCCGCTTCAAGACGCCCTACGTCGTCCGCCGGCGGCACTGGAAACGGCGCTGAGCGGAGGAGGAAGACTCCGGGAGAAGGAACCGAGACAAGAGAGGTCCTGCAGGCGGACCCCGCTGTAGTGTCTCCAAACAAGCTGGCCGGTCACACATGCCAGGCCGTAGCAACATCAACAGTGGCGCCGGAAACGTCCGCCAGAGTCGCTCCCGATTGAAGACACCATCCGGGGGTGGCAACGGCGGCGGGAACCGCCGCTTGCGCTTCCAGGCCAGTTCAAGGTCCCGGAGCGAGTCAACCGGACGCCGAGGGATTGCAGAGATAAAGCTGGCCTGGACCAACGGGTTCATTATTACAGCGCAAAGACGGCACAGAACAAGAAGGGGACACAACAGCGCTGACTGTCAACTAAGTTTTATTCGAGACCAGTAGGGTTTTTTATACCACCTGGTGATCAAAACAGGAAAAAAACATACAAGAATAGCTGTAGCATGCGCAAGGGTACAAGAACGGCGGTTATCCGGCACGTGTTAGATTTCACATTCTAGATATTTTATCTCTTTCTGGGACAATGGCACGGATGGCGCGCTTATGCACTCGTCCTGCAGTCTTATAATCATAGCAGCTTCTATTATTTCTCTTGTTAGTGTGTCTCGGTGTTTCCCTATGACACTGCATTGCCTGTACATCGGTTCACATTTATCCTCGCTGTCATCATCTGCGCTGCAGTCCCTGCAATGTTTGGCTACGTGGCCTGAAGTAGCCACACGTGCGACATCGTCACTGTGCTCTTTTAGCCTTTTGTTGAGACAGCGGCCAGTCTGCTCGATATTAAACCCCACTTAATGATTCTATCAGGTTCTTAGATCTCGCCCTTCATTTCACTCCGTCCCATGTGTGTTGGTCGTACGAGCCTCGGGCAAAAAAACCCATCCTGCCATATGCATCAGCCCATTCGAAACTTGTAAAAAGGGCCATTATTCATTCTGTTTTTAATAATGTTTTAAAGAAGAGCTGCCAGCATAGTATGGAACTAAGCTTTGCGAAACAAGTTGATCGCCTTACGATGGCTGGTTATCCGTCCGATGTACTAGTGTCAGTGGCAGAAAAGCAGCTAAAAAACCTGAGACCTCGCCACACTAGCGAACCGGTTAGGCAAAGGGAAAGAAGAAAGGTTGTTGTTCTGCCTTATCTCCATCAGGTGTCGCACAACCTCCGAAAAATTGGAAGTAGGGCAGGCGTTGACGTAGTATTTTCAGCGCCGGGAAAGCTTTCCAGCTTGTGCAAAAAAGTTAACTGCACGACTAACGAAACGCGCAGGTGTAAAGTTAAGCACGGGGATCAATTTGTCCCTTGTAAAGAAGGTGTGGTGTATTCACTGCCCATGTCCTGTGGGAAAAAATATATCGGGCAGACTGGCCGCTGTCTCAACAAAAGGCTAAAAGAGCACAGTGACAATGTCGCACGTGTGGCTACTTCAGGCCACGCAGCCAAACATTGCAGGGACTGCAGCGCAAAAGATGACAGCGAGGATAAATGTGAACCGATGTACAGGCAATGCAGTGTCATAGGGAAACACCGAGACACACTAACAAGAGAAATAATAGAAGCTGCTATGATTATAAGACTGCAGGACGAGTGCATAAGCGCGCCATCCGTGGCATTGTCCCAGAAAGAGATAAAATATCTAGAATGTGAAATCTAACACGTGCCGGATAACCGCCGTTCTTGTACCCTTGCGCATGCCTACAGCTATTCTTGTATGTTTTTTTTCCTGTTTTGATCACCAGGTGGTATAAAAAACCCTACTGGTCTCGAATAAAACTTAGTTGACAGTCAGCGCTGTTGTGTCCCCTTCTTGTTCTGTGCCGTCTTTGCGCTGTAATAATGAATTTAGGTAGCCAACTCGCCCAAAATGTTGTATTATGGGACCAACGGGTCTCCCGTCGCTCGAACCAGCGACACCAAATTCCAACACATCCCCCCCCCCCCACCCCCTAACTCACAACCGAATCCGCAAAAGGACTGTAATGAAGTGACAGAGTTGAAGAGGATCATAGAACGCCAAAACGCCAATACAGACGCTTATGAATAAGATCGAAACGCTGGCGAGTAACGGCAGCTCGGCAAATGCAACACCCCAAAATCACAGCATGGTGGCAAACAACGCCGCAGGCTTGCGCTCGGTGCCGCGGAGGGACCCCCCCTCGCCACGCCTAGGACGTGCGGCGGGAGAGGCTGGCGCCACGCAACGTGCATCAAATAATCGAGAGGCGATGGACGCAGAAGAGAGCCCCAAGACGGAGAGGAAGCGGAAACCGCAGAGACTGCGACAACGGCAACGACTAAGATCCCGCGAGGAGAGCTGACGGCCATTTTGGCCGCAATTTCCCAAACTAACGAAAGGCTAGGCAAAATGGACCCCCGACCAGAAGCTGTCGAGAGTCAGCCTCACACGCCACCGGTGAAGCACAAGCGCCTAGCGCCAAAAGTAGCCTCAACATCGGTGAGAGACCACTTCGCGTCCCTGAAAAAGGAGTGGGCGGAAAAAATTAGACGCGATCGCGAAAATGCGCAATCGACTCAAGACGTCCGGAAAGGATGACGCAGAAGCCAACTAAGGAGCTGAAGAAGAAAGGGGGGACACCACCGTAATTTAACAATGGAACTGGCGTGGGATTCGCAAAAAAGAAGCGGCACTAAAGTTACACAATGATAGGTAAGAAAACAAGCCCCGATGCAGTTGCTCTACAGGAAAAAAACGAGAAACCAAACCTCCCGGGGTACGTCACTTACGCGGACCCCACGGAGAACGGAACGGTGGTGCTTGGGCACAGTAACGTCGCGGCAACTCAACATGTCACGGCACAGAGCGGGTGCGAGCACACGCTGGTCCAAATTCATGCGAGAGAAATTGCCAGCTCGGGCAATTTATTTGTAATGATCGCGTACTGCCAGCCGTCTCAACGGCAGTACGAATCTGAACGCATCGCGAACCAGGCGAAAGGATCGGCGGGGACCATGCCGCACCTGATCTTCGGCGACTTTAACGCCCCTAACACAATGTGGGGCTATAAGTTCCAGTCTAAAAGAGGAAAAGTATTGGCCAAAGCAATGGAGGATCACGAGATGGCCCTCCTGAACGAGCCGGACGTAACCACCAAAAGAGGCAACAGTGTTGCGAGGGAAACCATGCCAGACATGTCGTGGTTATCGGCCACGCTAGAAGTCTCCTGGAGAAGCGAAGTGGACCTGAGGTCTGACCACAGCGTGATCGGCATCACGATCCAAGGATCCCGATATCTGGCTGTGCTGGAGACGGCGCGGGTCACGGATTGGGTCAAGATGAGAAAGTTTACCCAAGAACAAGAAGAGGCATCCGAGGAATATTCGGGAGAAGCTGAAAGACAACAGACCTACACCGAATGGGCAAGGGACCAGAAGACGGCCCTCCAAGAATTTACCCAAGAAATAGCAATGGCGTAGCAGACACCTTACGTGGGCGCCAGACTGACCCACATGTGGGCGGCCCGGCAATCGTTAACGCGGTGGTGGAAACGTCAGAAACACAGCACAAATCTGGCCAAGCGCATACCAGTCTTGAATAAACAGATCGCCGAGCACTTGGCCAAACTATCTAGAGAAAATTGGCTGAAGATCTGCGACGACCTGCAGGGCAGGCTCTCAACGAGGAAGACGTTGTGTCTCGTGAGGCATCTGATCGACCCGCTGAGTAGCAAAACTGCGACCAGTCGCAAACTCACCAAAGTATTAAACACGTACAAGGGAGACGGCCGCAGGCTCCTCGAAGACCTGATGGCGAAGTACCTAAAGACAGAGAAGGGCCAGTAACCTGTGCCCGAGATGTACGAAGGACCCGACAACGAAGAACTCGACCTGCCGCTTACCATGACGGAACTGTGGACCGCGATAGCTGAAAGTAACAAGAGAAGTGCACCCGGCAGGGACGCCATAACTTACAATCTACTCGGTAGCATGAGCGGTACAGCTGCCCGCGGCCTCCTAACCACATCAACGAAGCCTGAGAGAGCTCGAGGTTGCCGAAGAAATGGAAGGACGCCGAGGACCGCTTCATTCCAAAGCCCGGCAAGGCCCTCAATATAGACATGTGGCCCATCTCCCTCAGGTCCTGCGTGGGGAAGGTGATGGAGCGCATGGTCTTTCGCCGGCTCCAGCATTGCAGCCGGAAACGGATCAATGCCGGAGAAGATTTACGGCTTCAGGACATCTCAGCACCCAAGATGTGAAGATCCAACCTCATGAACTGGTCGTCAAGCCGGCAACAAGGCACGCGCCGCGCGGGATACCTGCCCTCAACTTGAAGAGAGCGTTTGACAACCTGCCCCAGGCGAGAGTTTTGCAGTCTGAAGAAGACCATGTGTGGCCGAAAGACATTCGGCTATATAAAAGATTTTCAGTCAAACCGAACGGCGACCATCTGGATAGGGGAGGAGAAGTCGGAGCCTGTCGAGCTCGGCAATAGGGGCGCCCCCCCCCCCCCCCCCAGGGATCGGTCTCCTCGCCCCTGCTCCTAAATCTGGCCCTCCTGCCCCTGCCCGATCTACTGAAGCAAATCGAAGGCGTGGACCACGCGTTCTACGCCGACGATATTACGGTGTGAACTGCCCAAGCTGGGTCCGATGCCTGGATGGAGGAAGCCTTGCAGAGGGCGGCAATGACATGCACGATTACACAATGTCGTGCGAACTGAGCTGCGCTCTCCCGAAATCAGAGCTGCTCATAATCCAACCAGGGAAACCCAAAAAGGAGCTGCCGCCGAACGTGATCATCACCATCGACGGAACGGCCATCAAGCCAACACAGCAGATTAGGATTCTCAGTCGACTACTTCAGAGCGACGGGAAGGCACACGCCCCCGTCACAAAGATGAAGACTACAACCGAACAGATAGTATGCTTCGGAGGGTATCTAACAGAAACCGAGGCCTTTTATGGGACGATGCCATGCGCCTGGTACGCGCGTTCGTCGTGTCGCGTGTTACCTACTCCGCCCCGTATCTCCAGCGGACAAAGGCGAATAGGGACACCCTAAACACGATGCTTCGTAATCCAAGCAGCACAGGTCATTGGGCCAATATTGCAGCAGGATGGTCCCATGCTGGTCCTTTGTAGGGCAGGCTTTGCCAATACAGTACCAATGTTGGGCCAATTACTTGTGCTGCTTAGGAAGGCAACGAAGCAAGCACTGGGCGTGCCTTTATACTCGTTAACGCAATGCCTGCTAGACATGGGCGCCCACAACACGGTGGAAGAGCTCATCGAAGCCCACCTCTCTAATCAGAGAATCCGATTCAGTTACACGGAACATGGACGAGCCGTCCTACGCAAGATATGATGGCAGATCGAGCCAGTACCCATCAAGGCGGCCCTACCGGAACACTGGAAGACTACCATTCAGACCAAACCCCTTCCCCGGAACATGACGCCTGGCAAGGACGACGAGAGGCGCACCGTGCCGGCCAAAGCCATAGCCCGGAAGCTGGAAGAGAACCCCAAGAACATCTGCGCGGACGCCGCGCTGCGAAAACACAGTGACCGGGCAGCGGTGGTGGTTACAACAAAAGATAGGCTGATTGTCAGCGCGTCCCTGAAGACAACAGACCCCGCAGTTGCCGAAGAAGCGGCCGTGGCCCTCGCACTCGCACAGCCAAGCGGCGACTTCGTGGTCACCGGCTCAAAGACAACCTACGGAAGCTTCCGGAGGGGGGTAATCTCCTCCACGGCCCGAGCCGTTCTACCCAAGTGCAAGCTTCCGGGAAGAGCCATAGAGCTCGTGTGGGTCCTGGCTCAGTCGCAGGTAGCAGGCAACATTATCGCCGACTACTATGCGCGAGAAATGTCAATCCGGGCAGAGCATGAGCCAGAAGAGCTGCAGCACCCTGTTACCAGCTTTCGGGACATTTCCCGGATGTACCGAGAGGAAAGGTGCGGACTACCAGAACCGCACCTAACTCACCAGGCAACAACAGACGATCCTGCATCGAGCGCAGGCAGGATCGCTTGCGCATCCCGTACTGATACCCGCATGTACCCTGCGGAACACGATATGCTCTGTCCTTTTTGCAAAAGAGAAAAGGGCACCCTGCCGGACGTCTTGGCTGAGTGCGCATAACTCAAGGCACACCTCTTCCCCTTCTCACCAACACCCCCAATCCCCTATGCCTTGTTATCGAGCCCCGCCCAACCGATTCAGCACGCGCTGACCGACAGGTACCAGGTGCTGCTGGAAACATATGGATCCCGTAACTAGGAAACCACCCCGTCTGGTGACTGCGTGCACCACTGATTTATTTCGGGACCAGTAAATGTTGATTCATCATCATTAATTTTGAGATGCACTGTCTTCGGTCTTTGGCAATGGCCTAAGAGGGGGCAAAGAGAACATAAACCTTGCGTTGGAGCCACTGGGAGCTGTTTAACAAAAGTATGAGAGATTAATCCTCGTCATGAAAAAAAGGTCCTGAAATCTCTAGGCATAATATGCAGGTCATCATGCGAAAGATATCTTTTTGCCTAAGCGAATATTCCACTCATTGTTAAGAAATATCTGCATAAAATATGGTCTAATATGACAGCGAGAGTTCTGCTCGCGAGAACAAGCTGAGCAAAGTCAGTGTAGAAAACACCCCACGTTCTGACTACCGCGGATCTGATCCGTATCGGCGGTTAGTACACTTTCAAGGAAATAAGTGTGAACATCCTGTAAACACTGATGACTCGATGTAAATCTTCCTTAACTCAAGTCTGATTGTTATTGCTCGTCTGGGGGGGAAATCCGACTGTGCGGCCTCCCCGTGGCCCCCCTGCCACCGGATACGGGCCGGTGTAGTTTCGGCTACTAGGCTTTGTTCCGGTGCAACGCACAGCGGTGGGGATGGGTTGTCCGGGGCCCATCCTCTTGGGAGCTGCAGCGACTCCCACGGCTGTGAGGGCCAGCCGAATCGTGAGGTCCGTTGTCTGTGCGGAGACAGGCCTGGAGGCATACCAGGTTGGACCCACGAAATCCGGTAGAAAGGAATGTCAAATGTCAAAAACCTCCGCTCACGGGAACGTGCACGGCTACTAATGCTCGGTTTCTGGCTACGAAGAGGTCAGGTCCGCGCGGTAGCGTGCCGACGCACGGTTTCTGGCTACATAGAGGCCAGGTCCGCGCGAAGGTTCCGACAGCCCGAGCTCCTCGGAATCGATGTCCTCAGGGAAGCAGTCTCATTGCGGATCGCTTATGAGGGTGGCATATTGCGGACGCCGAGGCTGACCCGGTCTTGGGGGCCACTGGGGACGCCGAGGTAGAGGGTGTGCAGTAGGACCAGTGCGAAAACCGTCGATGTGTGGAGTACCGGTGGAGTAGGCCCGGCTTATCTCACCCTATGCCCGATTCTTGGCTCGTGGCCCGGGCGCCCGGCCTTGAATACTCCCTCCTCAGTAGGCGTGGAACAAGCAAGGGGAGGAAATAAGTGCATGGTGGTTGGAAGGTAGCACAGGTGTGTCCCCCAGGGTTACCGGGTTATGGTGCAGAGGGCCAAGCGCCGATAGGCTGACGACCTGGGCCTCTGTTGGCCGGACCACACCACACACACTTCCGGAGTCTGAAAAACCGCGAAACACAGTCGACGGCTAGTAACCGGCCGGTCCGATCCAACCCTTAAAATCGTGGAGGAGCAGGTGGCTGCGGACCCCAAGTTAGGAATTTTTTTTTTCCTTTCCTGTCTCCGACGGTCGGAGCCAGTGGGTGATCGTGCATCCCGTGGGGGAGCCGCACCATTAGAAAAGCTTGATGCCCTACCTGTCCTGGCTAGGCGGGCCAGAAATGGAGTCGATGTCAAACGAAGGATCAGAGCAAAATTTCGCTGTCCCCATTCCCACCCCATTTCCCATAACCCTTTCCCAACTCCAATTTCCCATACCCTATATCCCACCCCCTCCGCTACGTCCTAGGGGAGATCAGGGGAGTCTCCCCGGGCCCGTTCCCCCGGCGATAGGTCGCTTGTAGCATTTCCCTTCCCCCCCCCCCCCTTTCTTTTATTTTTCCACCTACGGGTGGCAAAACGATGGATTGCTTTTGGGCCTTTTCATTTATTTTACGATTGGGTAGAGGCTGTTATACGTCAGTGGTGCAGGCAGGAGCTTATTGGTTTACATTCTTTTTATGGCAGCTCCACCATATTATATGTCTATATATGTTATTGCTCGTCATCCTAATCTATAGAAAAAATGAAATAGCAAGATGACACATCATGCGTTAATCACTGAGCTATAGAGACTGTTAACACATGCGGCTGGCCTATTCTGCGATCTCTTTTCAGAATGTTTTCAGTTAACGCGTGACGTCATGTCGCCTCGTTGAAATGCAGACATCGTGACGTCATAGTAAAGGGCAGCGCCTCGGTGCGGCGAGATGTGGCGCGATAGAAAGAGCCTATTACAACGTTCGTGCGCGTTGCCTCCGCTTCGGCGCTTCCATCTTGCGTCAGTCGTTGCCTCGCCGCCGTCGAGTGCGCGGGGTTCCTTTCGTATGCGTCGAATGGTGCGGTATCTCTTTGTGTGATTTTGTGCGCTCTGATGCGTTTGCTTTCGCGATCTTCCAGTGCGGATCGCCGCAGTTGTCTCTGGCGTTTTTTAGTTTGTTTGTTGCTCACAACGCCATTTTCACAAAGTGATGCAAAAATAGCAAGCACATTCAGAAAAAAGATTCTACAATGGCGTTGAAAAGGCTCATTGATATTGACACAGTAATACTAGCCGCGGTGATTTGCTACCAAAAGCGAGTGCTCAAACTACTGAAGGGCTGTGGATTTCGCTCAATATTATTCGTCTCTCTGCTTACTGTCGGCCACTAATGAGAAAAAAGCCTGCAATCTGTGAGCAACTTAACACATCATCGGCGCGAAGCAAAAGGCAGCAGTGAACCCTTTGGATTAGGGGGTTTGGTTACGGATTATTAAAAGATTTTCTCATTGGCCCTTGCTAGGTGTGTGATACACGTGTCGAGATAAAGAAGGTCGTCGTTGTTGTCGTTGCTTAAAAAAACGATGGCACAATAAAGATGGTTAGGTTGGCAGCATGTCCGTTTTGTTTTCTTTTAGAACAAACCATTGCGAGAAGGAAGAAGAGCCAACTCTATAAGACATCAAGCTCAACAATTTGAGCGCCAGCGTGAAATAATCAATCCTTTTTTTTCAATTCAATTCACCTTCATTTTTTAACATTTCATAAAGTTGACAGTCCCCGGGCTGTAGCGAGAGATTGACGAGGCCTGATGATCGACATCAAAATTGCGATAGTCCGGCTAGGTTTCATGAAACAAAATTATCAGTAGTCTCACCAAGTTCAAAAGGATTTTTTCGTCCTACTTCCTCACGTTCACTGTTTTCACACTTTTCATTGTTTTGAAAAAATGCATCACTTATTCTATTATGTTTTGTAAGTCTTGTTTATTGTTTCGCATAACAATTTTTTCTTTAAGCATGCATAATAATGATTTTACATGTGCGCATAGAAAGAAAAATATAATTTTTACAAATACACTTACCACCTCAGCGTAATAATTGGTGAAAGCTGATTGGCATTAGCGGCCGAGGGATCAGGAGCGTCAAGCGCAATTTGACATTTTGGATGCGACAGCCCGGTTGGCGCCTCAGAGGCCCGTTTTGGCGTCTCTACATTCACGGTTATAGTCGACCTTCTTCGCCTGCGTTTCCAGTAAACTTAACTTTCACCAGTGCCTGCTTTCAAAAAGCAAATAATGTAGTCCCCAGTGTTGCATTATTCGCAGTCCGAGCCCTCAGTTGGTTTTCAGGAAAGGGAATGCGCATAACGTGCCCTCGGGTCGGTACGTGGCGGTGTAGTCCACCTGAAAAACGTGTTTAACGTAGCGCTTTGCAGGGCTGGCCTTGTGTCCCCTAAATTGCGTGCACAAAAGCTATTACAGCCTTCTCTGTAAAAACCTGTAAAAAAAGGCAAAGTTTCCTCAAGATCGAAGTTCTTACGAATGCCTTCGACATGGGGAAATTAGGTGCTTGTTCCCGGAAGAACGTCTGGTGCGTCTTAATGTGCCAAGTAATAATCTGTTTTATAGATGAGTACCTCGGCTACAATTTATTTTTACAATGCATGGAAATTAATTTCACGTCTTGAATGTCGCAACTTTTAACACTGTTTAAGTACTTCTTTTGATCATCGTGATATGAAAATACTCTCCGCAAAAAAATGTCAACTTTTGCGTAAAAAAAAACTATGGGACGCTTAAGTAATCAAAGAGTGCACTGCCATAGCAAGACACTCCCCACAATTGTTTTCACTGTCTATTTGTCTATGTCAGTTTTTTTCAGGAATTGTGTTGCTACTTCTCAGCAGTAGTCTGCCTCTCAGCCTATCATCTTCGATCACGCAGCTCACCAAGCGGATGAGAGCGCACTGGCTGAGTTCGCACCAGGCTACAAACTACATTCATTCGTCATTGCTATCGCATCTTTATATCCACGCCACCATGTTTTTATGCACTGAGTCTGTCCACGTTGAGTTCATCTTCACATGGTCCTTGTTGATTGCCAGGCATTTCCGATCAAGGAATTCCATGTACAGCTTCCTTTCTCGGAGCTCCCACTCTATGAGCGCCAGGAGCGCCTGCAAACTGGCGCTGCTGCCTCCGCGCGTTCATTACACCTTCACTACTCTACCTTGCAAAGGGAAGCGGCCACACGTTTGAATTTGAGCTTGCACGCGCAGGCGCCCGTATGCACTTAGCTTGGGACTGACTTGAAAAGGTGGAAGTTATTGAAGAAGACATCCAAAGCACACTGCGAGAGGCTGGCAGTATAACACGCGGCGTAACGGCCTAATGCAGCGGCCCACGAACGTGATATGTTTGCGATGCCGCAGGTTGGAATCCTAACTGTGGCTGTAGTGAGCCGCATAAATGTTGTCTTATTATGTTTCGCTCGACCGTGCCACGTGACAAGCGCACCCTCAAACTCTGCCACGCCAGGTAGTGCTATCCCGTTACACACCAAGTCAACGAATCAGTGCTCCGCCACGTCACATGACCCAGCGATTTCATCACTCTCACGACCAATCAGAAAATTGCTTGTCATATGGCGCCGGGCATTGCTTCGGATGTGGACTCTAATTGCTGCCACATAAATAAGCTACAATCGTTTCTGTGCACGGCTTTCGCTAACTGCTACAGAACTCGCATTGAAAAATTTGGCAGGACGGTCATGAGAACAGATACTGTGAGGCGGATATCCACCACCTGTTGTGGGACTTCCCGGCGCTAAAGCCGATGAGAATTCGGCACCTGACGGCAGTGGGACTCTCATCGGACAATTCAGATTGCTATATTGCCTGGACACAGGGTCCATATCATCGTTCACTTCTTGATTTCATCAAATCAGCCCACCATTTTTTAATTTATTTAAGCATCTTACTCATCTCTCACTTCATAGTTTTTTGCCCTGAGGTAACAAACATCGCTTGAAAAAAAAAACACGCAAGAGGAGGAAATGGAGCAGCGCGGCACCGGTCGCTCTGTGAGCATCGACGAGAACAAAGGCTTGCGTCGTTTGCAGCGAATAGGTCTAGAGGTTGGGTTGCAGCCGATCGTCGTCGCTGAAAGAAGACTGTTGCTAGAGCATTTAACCTTATCTCATTGAATTTGTCTAAATTAAGGGCAAATGATGATAGATACTTCCATAAGTCCTCGGATAATTTGCAGCACGCATGTCTTTCGAAACTAATTCTTACAAAAAGATGTAGTAGTAAGGTGCGTGAAACAGTTGATTACTCTACTTTTCAGTCGCGTTTTCCTTAATATCATTACGTGGTGTCCAGCCGAAAAATGCGGTGTGGTGACGAATGGCAAAAAGTTGATTTATTGGCTACTGTCCTTATGCAAGTGCCCCGTCCGGTGCCACTGCCAGCTTCGCCTTCTTCCTGACACTACTCAGGCCACCGAGCGATCGTCCCGATCGTGAATGAAAAACACTGAAGAAGAGACGCGCGAAATGGTGATGGGCATGAGAGGATGGCGTAACAGAAATGAGAACTCGTTGAAATGCTGGCCACCACGACAAAAGAGATGGGCGAATGAGTCGTGGAAGACAAATCTTGCGGGCCGCAGGCCGACAGTAGCTGACGGCCGAGGCCCCTGGACGCACCGGACGACGAGGGTAGGGGGACCGTGTGCTCATATTTGGGTGGTGTCTTGGGTTAGTAGGGTCCGTGGGTCCGGCCACTGCGCCTGCTGCAGTTCGCAGTGTCAGGTTGTAGATGTGGGGGACGGGGCAGGGGAGCAAGAGCGAAGTCGGTTCAGCACTGGCAGGCTGGGGCGCAGCCGGGCGGCGCGGACCAGGAGCACACGGCCGACAACCACGGCTGACCGAAGCTCCAGGACCGGCATGGTGATGACACCCAGCACCTTACACCAAATGTTACGTGACAGCCAGCCGAAGAGTAAGGCATGATGACCGATGGGAAGATATTATTTAATGGCTGCTGGCCTAGCGCGAGCGCTTCGTTCCGCGCCACTGCGAGTTTCGTCTTCTTCGGGGCAATATTTACCGCCCCTTTTACTAGGTGTGGTTGCTCGTTAGTACCGTGCTAGTAACCGTTCGTTTAAACCTAATGAATAAAAAATTGCTGTGGTTTAGCTCTGGTTAAACCTGGATTGACGCGAGAGCTACAGCTGGGCGAGTGCAACTCGCTTAGTCGAATTGCAAAGTCAGTCTTTCGCCCCTTCGTTTCGCTAGGCGTTCCTTCTTCATCTACGTCCCTGGACGTGGATTCACTCTTTCCCCCTCTCTACTCCCCCTCCCCCCTCCCCTCGGTTTCTCCGCCGCGCCGCGCCGCCGGCAGCAGCAGCTGCTCCGCATCACGCGACCAACCACGTGACCAGCCACGGCGCCACCTCGGAGCTCAAGGGGTGCCACGCTGAAGGCTTAAAGTGCTAGCGTAGTGCAGTTATCGCTACAAAAGTCATAGAAAGCAAATGGGGAGGATGCTATATAATGAAATGGATTGGTCATTAAACATTATTGCAGCTTCATGAGCTCAGGTACGATAGCCTATTTCTGTAATGGCTAGTTTATAATCAAGACCGGTATCTTGATCTATATATGGACAAGAGCCACTGATCCTAACTGCCGGGAATGGTTTGCGCAGTATATGACACTAAAAAATTTACTCTAGCACACTCATTGGACGTGCGTGGGTGACCTTTATGATTTGCACTTCTTGTCCTTCTGATTGTTACAAGCAATGGTCATCGTGTCTAGCCCAAGCCTATGATTTGCGGCCAGCATACTGTAGGTTTAGTTTTCAATTCTCTCTGGCGTTGATCTCATTAACCGTTTCTTTTAATATTTCGGATATACTAACATTTAACATGTCACGAAAACGTGTCGTACTAACAATCTTGCATGATTTTCGACAAACAGCTACTACTTATTTTCTTAGTGAGTAGCACGATCTTTTCGTTTGTCTCTGCAGTCCTCTTCACTTGCACCTTAGTTAGCAACTTTCACCTGCTAGTACGTTTACTGTATTCTGTTACAAAGCAGGTAGTGGTCTGTGTGATCAGGATCTGTTTAAGAATGACTTAATGAATTCTACGACTTTATTTTTTAAGAGTGCAGAGTTACTAATCTTGAAGCGCGTCTGGAAGACAAGTACAAATTAACGCGGCTCTCTTAATAGACCTTACAATATCACATCAAGTAGCAGTTCCTTCTCTCGTGAGATGCACGAACACTGTCAATGGTAATTTTAATGCCCAGGGAGAGGTGGTAACGACGCGTAATTTCTGACTACTGGTTACTGCAAGCTGTTTTAGAATGCGCATGAAATTATGATTCCACACTGCAAGTGAACTGGGCAGGCGAAATTGCGCGTATTTAATGCACATACATGACATGACGAAGTGAAAGAAATATGCCACTTAGAAGCATTAAAAGTAGCATGACGATCTGAAATACCGTTTCAACGCGTGGTATTCAGTCCTGCTCGGCGCGGCTTCTTTTCCTTCCAAATTCGCACTTCTATGCTTAATTTCATTTGTTTGGTTTAGGACGGAAGCGGTACAATCCTACTCTCTACCAGCATGGACGCATTTTTATTTTACAAGCTACGCCACAGAACCCGGGCTTGTGATCGTATTGAAAACTAGATCTCGTCCTGGCGCAAGTTCTTTTAACTCCCACACTGCCGCTCAGGGCCGAACAACCGAGTATTATTGAGGGAACTGATAGCGCAAAAACCGACAATGCGTCTTGCAGTAAATTAGCAGCAGTTGTGGAATTGGCGAGGCCACCATTTTTTCTGTCTCCTTCCAAGAGAACCTGGCATGTTTACGTGTCTATGTTTCGGAGGCACCTGCTTCCAGCCTTGTCCAGCCCACACGGATGTGCGAATTCAGGACGCAAAGGCAGCCTCTGCGAACAAGATTAAAAACTGTACGTTGCTCGGGGCTGCTATTGGCCCAATTGCGGTTGGCTCGACGACGCCGTTGCCGGCCAACTGGATTCTAAGAGGCCATTTCTGGAACATGCTTCCCAGGAGGATGTGTGGTGGCCCACAATAGCGGCTGCAGCAGTTGCGACGCAGCAACAGATAAACCTTTCCGCTTGATTGTTCGTATTCAGCTAGAACTTGTCTTGTTCTGCTGCTGCATGGACGCCTAGTGGGAGGACGCCATATGAGCAGTGCAGGTAGGTAGTTTGGTGTTAGGAAGGGCTTTTGGAGGGAAGAGCTGAGAGGTGGATGGCGCTTTTGAGGGGTTCAGGTAGGCGTGACTGGGATGGTGAATCAAGACCGGTGGTAGATGGGTGGGCCACCCCTAGGAAGAGTGGGTTGTGGTTGGTTCCAGAGATTTCTAAAGACTTTCTTATTATTTGGACAAGCTCTTTCATGCTAGTTGTCTTTTGCAGTAATTAGTGCTGCAAGCACAAGGTGCCCTTTCTTCTTGGAAAGGGTCGTTTGGAACCATAAGTGTCCAAGCCCTCTAAGAAATGTTTCACCTCTGTCGCTCCAGAAGTAATCCCAAATTAAGAAATAAACAAGTTACGAAAGTATGGAATACTTAAGGCACAGAGCACGAAGCCTTTCTTTTTGAAGTAATTTGAGTCAGTATCCCGCCACACCGGTTTGTGTTGCGCCGTTTACCTAACCAGGACACGAGAACTGCGTTTCCCGCCTTGAAGAGTGGATTGTCGACGCCTTTTCGTCAGTATCGTGCGGAGGCTATCCTGCCGGAAAGGAAAGGCGTGAGAGGGAGTCAGAAACTGGTCCTAAAGGGAAGCAGCTGCACTTCCCGACAAACCGGGAGAAATATCAGCTCCGTGGATCCTCTTCTCTTTCCTCGTGTCGCTGAAGGGAGCTTCAGCGTAATGAAGCGCGGCAGTTGCAGTATACAAACCGTACCGTAGTTGCGAGAGGGCAGAGAGAGATAGAAGATGAGGACGAGAAGGAGCCCGGGCTCCCCACTTCTTTCAAACACTCGAGGCTTGATAGGAAAAGAAGGCAAGACGGAGTGAAAGCGTTGAGCAAGGGACACGAGGTATTGAAGGAGGCTAGGCTGCTCGGAAGCTGGCGTGTGAGTGCGCACCTCTGAAAGAGTAGAAGAGTGCAGCAAATTGCATGCACCTCTTGCGACCCCTTGTTTGCACAAGTGAACGAACTGAATGCTAACTGGTGCGACGCCTGAAATGTTCCCATGCACTGCCACGGCTGCTGCCAGTTACCGCTGTTTAGCTACTTGCTTGCGCGCACACACACACACCAGAGGCGCCAAGAGAGAGAGGATAGCAGGGACAGTCTGTTCTCTTTGGGGCTCTCGCTAGCAAACATCGCTTACCATCACTGGCGTTGTTGTAGGGGCTGGCGACGGACTTCTGTAATTTGTTTCGCTCTCTCTTTATTTGCTCTTTTCTTTTTGCAGTTATCACGCTTCCCCAGCCGCCATTTTAGGGCTGATATGTTGTCGCGATTCCGCCTATTTGTTTTTCGCCCTGTAAACCCTACGACGCCCTCGGCTGCCCGTTCTGTGCAGCCTTCTTTCTGCTGTGGCACCAAAGAGCTTTACATATATAGTAATGTTTTGTGTCCATTCGCAAGGGGGTAATTTTACAACACCCTGCGATGGGTGCTATTCAATGCAGCCAGGCTTTTGGCACCTCATGCCCACGGGCCTATATTTTTTCACTTTGCCTACAGTACAAGGCCTTACTACTAGACTGGCATATTCAATCATTGCTTACTGTAGTGCATCTTTTATATATTTTCCAAATCACCGTTTCTTCCCTCTGTTTTCTAGGCTGACTCAGTGGTTCACCTTGAACTAGAGCATGGTGCGATGGCGCAGTGGCCGGGTTAGCCACAATACACCAGCCAAAGAAGGAAGAATGGCGCTTCTCCTACCATGAGCTCTATTGCTGCGAGATATTTATCCAATTCTTCAGTAACTGCCCTATGTATCATGTGCACTCTAAAAACGTCTTGCCATAGAATGATTTAGACTCTTCCTCAAGGTCTCTCGCATTGCAGCAATTTCAAGAAAATCTCTTACCTTTGAAACCTTCCGTGCACATGAAAATGAAACTCCCTCAGCATCGCGTACCAATTGCTTGAAGGAAGTAATAAATATTCCCACTGCGCCGCCAAAAATCTCTCAAGGGGCAATAAAAATGCTTTACTTTTGACGGGATAAGGTCAATTCTCTACAGTCAATGAGCTAGAGGCCTGGAAATTTATTACCATCTGGCCATCTTTCTGGCTAAGAGTGTGGGCGATGTGTGCCTCGCACAGATCAATTATTGCAAGTACGATGGAATAAGGCCTTTTTCTGGTAGTACACACGACTCAAAATTAAATCAAGAGACGAATACATCTTGAAAATATTTGGATACAAGAATATCTCTCTACCAACCACTTACATGGAGTGTTGGTGCTTTATACATTTCTGTAACATCTCAAAGGACAGAGAGATGACACTGATCATAATGTGGTATTTGAACATGGACATTTAAAACACAGAAAACACATGATATCTCGTATACATGAAGCAGGAATTCAATGTGACGCTCAAAACAAGAGTCTTAGTGCCAACAACATGACTAGGAAGCCTCAGCGACCACACTCTCTGACTAAGGGACATAGTAGATTGAGTCCCTAGATTGGGACTCTCCCGCACCACTAATTTATCGCGGGTGACTGACTAAGGGAGTCGAATTCGCGACTTCAAAATGCGTCTCAAACTTCTGTTCGCACAGACCGTAAATGTCAGCACTTAAACTCTCTATCTCTACTCGCGACCCAGTTCTTGCCTTCATGTTGTTGGCATGTTGTTGGCGAAATGCGTCTCGAACTTCTCTTTGCACAGACCGTTAATGTCAGCATTTAGAACCAATCATGAAGACAAGAACTGGGTCGCGAGTTCAGATAGAGAGTTTGCTCAAATTCAACAAATTGATTCCAGTATTGTGTTGCAGCGTTATTATTGTGATGAATTATCTCGCACTCCATAGACATTTAGTGTAGTCGTTTCTACAAAATAAATTTTATCTTATGAGTCGCACGTTCCAGGGGTGTCATTTTTCACAGTCTACGAATTGCGCACCATTTTGTTTCAGGTAAATTTGTCTTTAATACATTTTTTACAGAATAACCAACCTGCGGGTGCTATACATGCTCGAAGACCTGGCATTCCACACATACGCTCTTTCTTATAGCAAGTCTGCAAATCCTGTCATAGGCTTAGTCATTACAGGGTATTTGTGTTCACCCTGTCCGAGTTTCACTTTTCTCTCAGACATCCTGGTATTATTCGTTCGCGGTCATCATCTTAAGGCTTTAGTTTTGAGAATCAGTGGGCGGATGAATATTTTCTACTTGTATAACTCAGTGCCAAACAAATATGCCGAGAATAAGGAAATACATGTAGTTTCTTGAAATATTGATGTATTTGTTGACTTTTGATTACATGCCTGTATTCCCTCCCTTACCCTATGCAATACTCTCGAACGAAGGGCCCTTAGGGGTATTTTGTATAAATAAATAAGTGCACAATACAGCAAACGCCATATATTGCATTTTAAAAATCCGCTTTAAAATGGTTATTTCCAGCGCACATTCTGCAGAAAAAACTCGATTAAAAAAGACTAAAGTGGTCGTAATGATTACGGTACATATGATCACCACGCACTTCAACACGAAAAGAAGTAAATAAGAGAAACTCATTTCCTTACGCTGCTGGACATCTTTCTGTTTTGTTAACAATTGTATCTAGCACCGCAGTGGTGGAGCATAGATTGTTCAGATTGGCCCAGGAAAGTAATTATGATCATCAGCCTGGCTTCGCCCCCTGCAGGTCAAAGACCTCCCCATGTCTCACCAATTCACGCTGTCTTGCCAGCTGTGGCCACAGTATCCCCGCCAACTTCTTAATCCTCCGCTCACCATATTTTCTGCCGCCCCTGCTACGCTTGCCTTCTCGTGCAATCCGCTCTGTCACCATAAACGACGAGTGGTTATCCAGCCTAGCATCACATGCTGTTCCCACGCCCATTTCTTCTTGATTTGAACTACGAAGCCATTAACCCGCGTTTCTTCCCTCACTCGCTCTGCCCGCTTCCAATCTCCTAACGTAACACCTACCATTTTTCTTTCCGTATCTCACTGCGTTGTCGTTAACTTAAGCTGAACCCTTTTCGCTAGCCTCCACGTTTCTGCCTCATAGGTGAGCACCGGCAAGATAATGCTGTTGTACACTTTTTTCAGGCGCGATATTGCTAAACTGCCATTCATGATCTGATAGAACCTGCCATATGCGCGCCACCCCATTCTTATACTAGTTATTTCCCTCTCATAATCCGGATCAGCGGTCACTAGCTTCCCTAAATATACGTATTCCCTTATCACTTCCAGCGCCTAGCTACAATTTGTGAACTGTTGTTTCCTTGCGAGACTGTTGACTGTTGAAAGTAATCATGAAGAGTCGTGAAGCCGTTTCTAAACTCGATGGTTTCATATCAGTCCAGGCTGCGAGGTGATTGCAGATTATCACGACTTACTGACTGATGTCGCTGCGAGGATGTAGGAAAACGAAAGAGCAAGGGCCTGCCTACTGGCTCAAGCCGAGCCACGCTCGCTGCCACGTGCTGAAAGTAGGAGACTTAAAGGGTAGGAGGGAAAGATAGATAGAAAAGGCGCCGCGTGCTAATAGGCCCATAGACCCCAGGCCAATCCCGGAGGGAGTGCAATACTGGGCCGACCCGTGCCAGAGTTATCAAGGTGCAGTTAATGACGACCCTGTGTGTCTAAGGGGCGACAGCTGTTGCCAAGGTAATGCGTCGAATCCTAAACGTATCTCCTTCCCTCCCTCAGCCAGGCTGCTCTCTCACGCTTCAAACTATTTTTTTTTCCTGTTGATCGCTAATCTTACTGTTTAACAAGATACAAAATTTATTTTCTATACTTCTGACAGTTTTTATAACTGGTATCACGAAATAGAATGTTCAGGATCGAGCCGAAGTTCGAAAATGGGCTTTTAGGGGAAGCAAAAGGGCTGAAAATTAGCACTAAGAAATGAAAAGCAGTCTATTTATTTGTCCTCTTGTAAAACGGCGAAGGTCCAGAGTTCAAAGAAGGGAAGGGCGGTCAGATAATAATAATAAAACGATACACAACATTCCATATGATTACAAGAAAGTGGTCAAAGAAACAATGCAGGTAAAAATCTTAGCTGCAATGTTCTTAAAGGGCCAGGAATTAATGCTGCAATTAGATAACCAGACTGGCAGGGATCGTTTAAGCTAAGCGGAATCATTAATGCTTGCTAATGGTGAAGCGAGAGAATTATTTTCTTAAGAGGTTGTCTGAAAATTTGATTGCGAAATAAATGTTTTACTGCGTTGCTGTGAGCAAAGGTCATTTTTTGTTTGTACTGGCGGCGAGAAAAAACAACGCACTTTTAGAAAGGGCAGGAATTAGCACTTCCTGCAAACGTACTCATAGCAACAGAAAAATTGAACTTGTTTACTCTGCAAAAGTTCTCCGAGAGGCACTTTCAAGACACTCATTGTTAACGGGAACTCTTATTTTAGTCAAAGCATTACAGTGCGAAGAGAAATGACAAGACCCTACCGCACCAAGCCTAATTTTTTCAATATAATGCGCTGGTGGTACAGTCGTCATCACGTCTGTCTAGAGCGCTCGAAAGGGCCGCTTTTTCTGGACGCGCGACGCCTACCAATAAGACTCGGTTCCAGATACCTGCATCTGAGCATGCGCCGTTTCACTGATTACACTGCCTGCAGCTTTATCGCCGTTTCGGTTCACGGCCGCTATCGCCAATGATCACTGGTGAAGGCGCTGCACGCCGCAATAGCGAGGTCGAGATAACGTCCAGGAAAATTTTTTATGCTCGAACTTTGACGCACATCATTTTCTTTTGACCAATACATGCACCTTTGCGATGCGCAGACGCATTACTGCGCACTTGCAGTAGCTAGTAATGCATTTAAAAGCCATGTGCGGTTTCGGAAATGCTGCACATGGGTTTCAACGATGGCTCCGCGCTTGACGCTGCAGGAAAGGAAAGCCATCTGCATAATGGGACGAACGATGTTTCATAGAGCCATATGTGCAGCAACATGGCGTCCGATGGCGACAGTGAACAGAATTATACAGTCCTATAACAGAGAAGGTCGTCTTGCTGATGCCGTCCGAAATCGACATCCAAGGAGGACCACGGATGAAGAAGACCGATGGATAGTGGCAGCCGCAATTGCGGACCCCTTTCTCAGTGCCCGCGAAATTCGGGATGAAATTCAGCGGGGGCATGTTTCCACATACACCATTCGACGCAGGCTTCAAGAAGCAGGTATACAGAAGAGTCGCTGCACAGAAGACATACCTTAAAGGATCGCATAAGCAACAGCGCCTCGAGTTTGTTTCGGTTATGGAATAATGGACTCCCGTAAATGGGAGGGTTGTAGTTTTTAGTGACGAAGCTGCTTTTTGCACCTGCTGGGACCAGCAACAATGGGTGTGGCGCCCTGTGAAATTTCCTTAAGACATATATTCTGAAGACATTTTTTTGTTGTAGCTAGGCTTAGTCCGTAATGACCACAGTGATTAAGAATGGTAAACGCGCAGAAATATGTCAGCAGGATTTTCATAGGCTCTAAAAAACCAGTGCACTTTTCCGCTCTAACACTGTTTCTTAACGTTAAGGTTTCTTTAATTACCGCTTTAATCCACTATGTTTCAGGTACGGCGAGGACTGTGTGTTGAATGTGCGGTCCAGCGGCCGCACGTCAGTCAACGTCTGGGGAGCAATAAGCTACAAAGGACTTGGGCCCCTGCACAGAGTCGAAGGAAGAATAACAGCTGCTCCCTACGTGAACATCATACAGATGGTCATTGTCCCCTATGTGCTGGATGGGCCGTTCCCGGATGGGTTCTTTCATTTCCAGCAGGATGGAGCTTCCGTCCACACTGAAAATGTTGTTAAAGATTGTTTGCATGCATGTCCAGATTTAAACATTATAGAAAATGTATGGGTGGGTAATGAAAAAAAGGCTTTCGCGACAGTCCGGCCTCACTAAAGCGAACTCTGATCAGATATGGGAGGCAATTTAAGGAGAGTGGGAACATCTTCAGAGAGATCTGACGGTAGTAGAACAACTTTATGACTCCCTCCAAAAAAGGATTTTAAGTGTGAAACAGTCGGGGAGCCGCAATCGGCTACTAGAAGCCACGGACTTTTTCTTCCTTCCAGGGTAACAAGTGCTACCTGTTACTTTCTTAGGAAAGCGTCTTACGGGATGTTGTATTCGTTTCTTGTTTTTCGAGCATGTTCACGCATGTGTATAGCTTTAATAAAGCGATCTGAAGATCTGCACGTTCTGTGCGATGGTATCTCTGAGCGTGAAAGTCAATCGGAGTGATCACAGTGTCTGACTCCTATAGCTGTTCGGCTTATGTAATGGTCATGCTCAACACCACAGTCTGCGACATCCACAATATCCACCCACTTGCGACAACGACAAATTGCCAACCTCTGTTTGAAAGTGGGCTCGCGAACAATAATGATAAATATGGAACGAAACTGCTGCGCGTCAAAGTTCCAGGATGCAAAAATGTTTCCCTGAGGTGTTATCTCGAGCTTGCTATTGCCGGCCGCAGCGCCTTCACCGGTGATCGTAGGCGATCGCGGCTGCGAACTGGCATGGCGATATAGCAGCAGGGAGTGTAATCAGTGTGGCGGCGCATGCTCAGATGCAGGCTATCTCGAACCGGGTGTTATCGGTAGGCGTCGCACGTGCAGAAATAGCGGCCCTTTCGAGCGCTCTAGACAGAGGTGCTGACGACTGGACATCTGTATAAATACTTTAGTTTGGTGAACCACAGTTTTACAGCTCATCTTGATTGAGGTATTTAAAAAAACACAAGTGAAAGATATCGCGAGACTAACTTATTTGCCTTCCCACCAGTCATCTTTTTGTAAGGTGTTATATTCTTTCTGTGTTCGCCTAGTTCGATTACAAACTCTTCATATAGATATTTAAACAAGTACAACGGCGCTCTTATCATTCACATGCACACTAAAACAAAAATTTTCGAAGCATACAAAGGGGGCATATTGTAACGTGGTGGTGACGTTGAAAAACACAGTAGCAATACTGTGAAAGACAAAACTGACTTTTATTGGGCGAACCTGTGCCCACAAAAAGAAGCTACACTTACAGCATAACTGTAGCGGCGAACACGGTCGGCGATCGTCGAAAATCTGATCCGCGGGTCAAGCGCGTCTGCTCTTATATAGCAGTCGTCGAATGTTCCAGATTAATCAATGGGACCCGCGTGCGTTCCACAAAGTGCGTTCCACAAGCACCCTTCGTGTCACGCGATGGAATCAGATAACATAAGGTTCGGCTACAACAGACCGCGAATAGAAGCATCGATGACTTGCCAGCAACATCGGATAGATGCAGGCGCGTCCCGGGCCTTTGTGTAAGCCAAATTCCCGAGTTAATATAGAACCTCATTGCAAGTCAATTTTGACTCGCAATTTTGACTGGCAGTGGCGGGGAACACCAGCGTTCGGCGGAGCGAGTGGACGCATCTCACCTTGGCTTTGTGTTTTTTCTTTGAACTGCCGATTTTTTTAGTCGCACCTTGATGAAAGTGCATCTACCGGATGCATGAACTTACGTGGACCACCGGGAACCCAAATTTCGAGCTAGGGGACCGCTTCTTCCGAATTTAGAGGACATCTCAAAGCATAGAGGAGCGTCCGCCTCTGGACCTAACGTCGACGTCGGCCTTGGCCAGGGGAGCGGTCGGCGCAGCCCAAGCCTCGGTGAAGCCGCCAGCGGAACATCGAACTATCGGTGATTACGCAAGTTAGCATTCACCTAATATGACTACCGCTATGCGTGTAGAGGTGGACGGCATCGAAATTTCTTCGGACCAGTATACAGGAACGCAAGGCAGGAAAACTGCCGGTGAGAGTCAGACACAAAGGCATGGGGAAGCTAGGCCTAAATCACGCACTTCAAACGAGCCAAGATGGCGCCAAGGCCACGGCTGATGTCAACAGCCGGAGCAATCTCGGCGGTGGCGCCACTGCCAGCGGTACACGTCACTCAAGGGCAAATATTTAAGGGCGCGCGCATGCCAGACTTGCCGCGCAGCGACATTAAGATTGTGATACGACCACCAGACGGGCTCCACGTGACCGACATGACTCGTGTTGAACTAAGTCGTGCAATTGCGGTGGCGGCACAGATCCCCGCCAATGAAGCAAGTGAGGACGCCGTGTGCCCCAACCTCCAGCAGAATATCGTCGTGATTAGCACCTCCAAGAGAGAGCACGCCGACCGATACGCTGCATTACGAAGGATCGGCATACGCGGCACGGCTCAATAAGTACCTACGAAGCGGCCCCCCAGGGCACGGCGAAGGGCATCGTAAGGGCATTCTCGCCCGAGGATACGGGCCAGGAGATTCAGGACATTGTTGTGCACAAGTATAACCCAAAAGCCCTAATGGCGAACCGAATCGGTCAGACCCGATCAGTCGTCATTGCTTTCGAAGGCCACCGAGTACCCAATTACGTGAGATACGGTAACCTGCTCACGGAGTGCACGTTGCACAGAAAACAAATCGACGTATGCTATGCGTGCGGAAGAGTGGACGACAGAACGGGCGTGTGCCCGGATCCTTCGAACACGTTCTGCCGAGGGTGCGGAATCTCCATCCCCATCAAAGACCACGGATGTGTCCTGAAGTGTGACCTCTGCGGAAGCAAACGCCTGACCGTGGACAAGACCTTCAAAGCCCGCTTCAAGACGCCCTACGTCGTCCGCCGGCGGCACTGGAAACGGCGCCGAGCGGAGGAGGAAGACTCCGGGAGAAGGAACCGAGACAAGAGAGGTCCTGCAGGCGGACCCCGCTGTAGTGCCTCCAAACAAGCTGGCCGGTCACACATGCCAGGCCGTAGCAACATCAACAGTGGCGCCGGAAACGTCCGCCAGAGTCGCTCCCGATTGAAGACACCATCCGGGGGTGGCAACGGCGGCGGGAACCGCCGCTTGCGCTTCCAGGCCAGTTCAAGGTCCCGGAGCGAGTCAACCGGACGCCGAGGGATTGCAGAGATAAAGCTGGCCTGGACCAACGGGTTCATTATTACAGCGCAAAGACGGCACAGAACAAGAAGGGGACACAACAGCGCTGACTGTCAACTAAGTTTTATTCGAGACCAGTAGGGTTTTTTATACCACCTGGTGATCAAAACAGGAAAAAAAACATACAAGAATAGCTGTAGGCATGCGCAAGGGTACAAGAACGGCGGTTATCCGGCACGTGTTAGATTTCACATTCTAGATATTTTATCTCTTTCTGGGACAATGGCACGGATGGCGCGCTTATGCACTCGTCCTGCAGTCTTATAATCATAGCAGCTTCTATTATTTCTCTTGTTAGTGTGTCTCGGTGTTTCCCTATGACACTGCATTGCCTGTACATCGGTTCACATTTATCCTCGCTGTCATCTTCTGCGCTGCAGTCCCTGCAATGTTTGGCTACGTGGCCTGAAGTAGCCACACGTGCGACATTGTCACTGTGCTCTTTTAGCCTTTTGTTGAGACAGCGGCCAGTCTGCCCGATATTAAATCCCACTTAATGATTCTATCAGGTTCTTAGATCTCGCCCTTCATTTCACTCCGTCCCATGTGTGTTGGTCGTACGAGCCTCGGGCAAAAAAACCCATCCTGCCATATGTATCAGCCCATTCGAAACTTGTAAAAAGGGCCATTATTCATTCTGTTTTTAATAATGTTTTAAAGAAGAGCTGCCAGCATAGTATGGAACTAAGCTTTGCGAAACAAGTTGATCGCCTTACGATGGCTGGTTATCCGTCCAATGTACTAGTGTCAGTGGCAGAAAAGCAGCTAAAAAACCTGAGACCTCGCCACACTAGCGAACCGGTTAGGCAAAGGGAAAGAAGAAAGGCTGTTGTTCTGCGTTATCTCCATCAGGTGTCGCACAACCTCCGAAAAATTGGAAGTAGGGCAGGCGTTGACGTAGTATTTTCAGCGCCGGGAAAGCTTTCCAGCTTGTGCAAAAACGTTAACTGCACGACTAACGAAACGCGCAGGTGTAAAGTTAAGCACGGGGATCAATTTGTCCCTTGTAAAGAAGGTGTGGTGTATTCACTGCCCATGTCCTGTGGGAAAAAATATATCGGGCAGACTGGCCGCTGTCTCAACAAAAGGCTAAAAGAGCACAGTGACAATGTCGCACGTGTGGCTACTTCAGGCCACGTAGCCAAACATTGCAGGGACTGCAGCGCAGAAGATGACAGCGAGGATAAATGTGAACCGATGTACAGGCAATGCAGTGTCATAGGGAAACACCGAGACACACTAACAAGAGAAATAATAGAAGCTGCTATGATTATAAGACTGCAGGACGAGTGCATAAGCGCGCCATCCGTGGCATTGTCCCAGAAAGAGATAAAATATCTAGAATGTGAAATCTAACACGTGCCGGATAACCGCCGTTCTTGTACCCTTGCGCATGCCTACAGCTATTCTTGTATGTTTTTTTTCCTGTTTTGATCACCAGGTGGTATAAAAAACCCTACTGGTCTCGAATAAAACTTAGTTGACAGTCAGCGCTGTTGTGTCCCCTTCTTGTTCTGTGCCGTCTTTGCGCTGTAATAATGAATTTAGGTAGCCAACTCGCCCAAAATGTTGTATTATGGGACCAACGGGTCTCCCGTCGCTCGAACCAGCGACACCAAATTCCAACACATCCCCCCCCCCCCATCCCCTAACTCACAACCGAATCCGCAAAAGGACTGTAATGAAGTGACAGAGTTGAAGAGGATCATAGAACGCCAAAACGCCAATACAGACGCTTATGAATAAGATCGAAACGCTGGCGAGTAACGGCAGCTCGGCAAATGCAACACCCCAAAATCACAGCATGGTGGCAAACAACGCCGCAGGCTTGCGCTCGGTGCCGCGGAGGGACCCCCCGTCGCCACGCCTAGGACGTGCGGCGGGAGAGGCTGGCGCCACGCAACGGAGACGGAGAGGAAGCGGAAACCGCAGAGACTGCGACAACGGCAACGACTAAGATCCCGCGAGGAGAGCTGACGGCCATTTTGGCCGCAATTTCCCAAACTAACGAAAGGCTAGGCAAAATGGACCCCCGACCAGAAGCTGTCGAGAGTCAGCCTCACACGCCACCGGTGAAGCACAAGCGCCTAGCGCCAAAAGTAGCCTCAACATCGGTGAGAGACCACTTCGCGTCCCTGAAAAAGGAGTGGGCGGAAAAATTAGACGCGATCGCGAAAATGCGCAATCGACTCAAGACGTCCGGAAAGGATGACGCAGAAGCCAACTAAGGAGCTGAAGAAGAAAGGGGGGACACCACCGTAATTTAACAATGGAACTGGCGTGGGATTCGCAAAAAAGAAGCGGCACTAATGTTACACAATGATAGGTAAGAAAACAAGCCCCGATGCAGTTGCTCTACAGGAAAAAAACGAGAAACCAAACCTCCCGGGGTACGTCACTTACGCGGACCCCACGGAGAACGGAACGGTGGTGCTTGGGCACAGTAACGTCGCGGCAACTCAACATGTCACGGCACAGAGCGGGTGCGAGCACACGCTGGTCCAAATTCATGCGAGAGAAATCGCCAGCTCGGGCAATTTATTTGTAATGATCGCGTACTGCCAGCCGTCTCAACGGCAGTACGAATCTGAACGCATCGCGAACCAGGCGAAAGGATCGGCGGGGACCATGCCGCACCTGATCTTCGGCGACTTTAACGCCCCTAACACAATGTGGGGCTATAAGTTCCAGTCTAAAAGAGGAAAAGTATTGGCCAAAGCAATGGAGGATCACGAGATGGCCCTCCTGAACGAGCCGGACGTAACCACCAAAAGAGGCAACAGTGTTGCGAGGGACACCATGCCAGACATGTCGTGGTTATCGGCCACGCTAGAAGTCTCCTGGAGAAGCGAAGTGGACCTGAGGTCTGACCACAGCGTGATCGGCATCACGATCCAAGGATCCCGATATCGGGCTGTGCTGGAGACGGCGCGGGTCACGGATTGGGTCAAGATGAGAAAGTTTACCCAAGAACAAGAAGAGGCATCCGAGGGATATTCGGGAGAAGCTGAAAGACAACAGACCTACACCGAATGGGCAAGGGACCAGAAGACGGCCCTCCAAGAATTTACCCAAGAAATAGCAACGGCGTAGCAGACACCTTACGTGGGCGCCAGACTGACCCACATGTGGGCGGCCCGGCAATCGTTAACGCGGTGGTGGAAACGTCAGAAACACAGCACAAATCTGGCCAAGCGCATACCAGTCTTGAATAAACAGATCGCCGAGCACTTGGCCAAACTATCTAGAGAAAATTGACTGAAGATCTGCGACGACCTGCAGGGCAGGCTCTCAACGAGGAAGACGTTGTGTCTCGTGAGGCATCTGATCGACCCGCTGAGTAGCAAAACTGCGACCAATCGCAAACTCACCAAAGTATTAAACACATACAAGGGAGACGGCCGCAGGCTCCTCGAAGACCTGATGGCGAAGTACCTAAAGACAGAGAAGGGCCAGTAACCTGTGCCCGAGATGTACGAAGGACCCGACAACGAAGAACTCGAACTGCCGCTTACCATGACGGAACTGTGGACCGCGATAGCTGAAAGTAACAAGAGAAGTGCACCCGGCAGGGACGCCATAACTTACAATCTACTCGGTAGCATGAGCGGTACAGCTGCCCGCGGCCTCCTAACCACATCAACGAAGCCTGAGAGAGCTCGAGGTTTCCGAAGAAATGGAAGGACGCCGAGGACCGCTTCATTCCAAAGCCCGGCATGGCCCTCAATATAGACATGTGGCCCATCTCCCTCAGTTCCTGCGTGGGGAAGGTGATGGAGCGCATGGTCTTTCGCCGGCTCCAGCATTGCAGCCGGAAACGGATCAATGCCGGAGAAGATTTACGGCTTCAGGACATCTCAGCGCCCAAGATGTGAAGATCCAACCTCATGAACTGGTCGTCAAGCCGGCAACAAGGCACGCGCCGCGCGGGATACCTGCCCTCAACTTGAAGAGAGCGTTTGACAACCTGCCCCAGGCGAGAGTGTTGCAGTCTGAAGAAGACCATGTGTGGCCGAAAGACATTCGGCTATATAAAAGATTTTCAGTCAAACCGAACGGCGACCATCTGGATAGGGGAGGAGAAGTCGGAGCCTGTCGAGCTCGGCAATAGGGGCGCCCCCCCCCCCAGGGATCGGTCTCCTCACCCCTGCTCCTAAATCTGGCCCTCCTGCCCCTGCCCGATCTACTGAAGCAAATATCGAAGGCGTGGACCACGCGTTCTACGCCGACGATATTACGGTGTGAACTGCCCGAGCTGGGTCCGATGCCTGGATGGAGGAAGCCTTGCAGAGGGTGGCAATGACATGCACGATTACACAATGTCGTGCCAACTGAGCTGCGCTCTCCCGAAATCAGAGCTGCTCATAATCCAACCAGGGAAACCCAAAAAGGAGCTGCCGCCGAACGTGATCATCACCATCGACGGAACGGCCATCAAGCCAACACAGCAGATTAGGATTCTCAGTCGACTACTTCAGAGCGACGGGAAGGCACACGCCCCCGTCACAAAGATGAAGACTACAACCGAACAGATAGTATGCTTCGGAGGGTATCTAACAGAAACCGAGGCCTTTTATGGGACGATGCCATGCGCCTGGTACGCGCGTTCGTCGTGTCGCGTGTTACCTACTCCGCCCCGTATCTCCAGCTGACAAAGGCGAATAGGGACACCCTAAACACGATGCTTCGTAATCCAAGCAGCACAGGTCATTGGGCCAATATTGCAGCAGGATGGTCCCATGCTGGTCCTTTGTAGGGCAGGCTTTGCCAATACAGTACCAATGTTGGGCCAATTACTTGTGCTGCTTAGGAAGGCAACGAAGCAAGCACTGGTCGTGCCTTTATACTCGTTAACGCAATGCCTGCTAGACATGGGCGCCCACAACACGGTGGAAGAGCTCATCGAAGCCCACCTCTCTAATCAGAGAATCCGATTCAGTTACACGGAACATGGACGAGCCGTCCTACGCAAGATATGATGGCAGATCGAGCCAGTACCCATCATGGCGGCCCTACCGGAAGACTGGAAGACTACCATTCAGACCAAACCCCTTAACCGGAACATGACGCCTGGCAAGGACGACGAGAGGCGCACCGTGCCGGCCAAAGCCATAGCCCGGAAGCTGGACGAGAACCCCAAGAACCTCTGCGCGGACGCCTCGCTGCGAAAACACAGTGACCGGGCAGCGGTGGTGGTTACAACAAAAGATAGGCTGATTGTCAGCGCGTCCCTGAAGACAACAGACCCCGAAGTTGCCGAAGAAGCGGCCGTGGCCTTCGCACTCGCACAGCCAAGCGGCGACTTCGTGGTCACCGGCTCAAAGACAACCTACGGAAGCTTCCGGAGGGGGGTAATCTCCTCCACGGCCGAGCCGTTCTACCCAAGTGCAAGCTTCCGGGAAGAGCCATAGAGCTCGTGTGGGTCCTGGCTCAGTCGCAGGTAGCAGGCAACATTATCGCCGACTACTATGCGCGAGAAATGTCAATCCGGGCAGAGCATGAGCCAGAAGAGCTGCAGCACCCTGTTACCAGCTTTCGGGACATTTCCCGGATGTACCGAGAGGAAAGGTGCGGACTACCAGAACCGCACCCAAACTCACCAGGCAACAACAGACGATCCTGCATCGAGCGCAGGCAGGATCGCTTGCGCATCCCGTACTGATACCCGCATGTACCCTGCGGAACACGATATGCTCTGTCCTTTTTGCAAAAGAGAAAAGGGCACCCTGCCGGACGTCTTGGCTGAGTGCGCATAACTCAAGGCACACCTCTTCCCCTTCTCACCAACACCCCCAATCCCCTATGCCTTGTTATCGAGCCCCGTCCAACCGATTCAGCACGCGCTGACGGACAGGTACCAGGTGCTGCTGGAAACATATGGGTCCCGTAACTAGGAAACCACCCCGTCTGGTGACTGGGTGCACCACTGATTTATTTCGGGACCAGTAAATGTTGATTCATCATCATTAATTTTGAGATGCACTGTCTTCGGTCTTTGGCAATGGCCTAAGAGGGGACAAAGAGAACATAAACCTTGCGTTGGAGCCACTGGGAGCTGTGTAACAAAAGTATGAGAGATTAATCCTCGTTATGAAAAAAAGGTCCTGATATCTCTAGGCATAATATGCAGGTCATCATGCGAAAGATATCTTTTTGCCTAAGCGAATATTCCACTCATTGTTAAGAAATATCTGCATAAAATATGGTCTAATATGACAGCGAGAGTTCTGCTCGCGAGAACAAGCTGAGCAAAGTCAGTGTAGAAAACACCCCACGTTCTGACTACCGCGGATCTGATCCGTATCGGCGGTTAGTACACTTTCAAGGAAATAAGTGTGAACATCCTGTAAACACTGATGACTCGATGTAAATCTTCCTTAACTCAAGTCTGATTGTTATTGCTCGTCTGGGGGGGAAATCCAACTGTGCGGCCTGCCCGTGGCCCCCCTGCCACCGGATACGGGCCGGTGTAGTTTCGGCTACTAGGCTTTGTTCCGGTGCAACGCACAGCGGTGGGGATGGGTTGTCCGGGGCCGATCCTCTTGGGAGCTGCAGCGACTCCCACGGCTGTGAGGGCCAGCCGAATCGTGAGGTCCGTTGTCTGTGCGGAGACAGGCCAGGAGGCATACCAGGTTGGACCCACGAAATCCGGTAGAAAGGAATGTCAAATGTCAAAAACCTCCGCTCACGGGAACGTGCACGGCTACTAATGCTCGGTTTCTGGCTACGAAGAGGTCAGGTCCGCGCGGTAGCGTGCCGACGCACGGTTTCTGGCTACATAGAGGCCAGGTCCGCGCGGGGGTTCCGACAGCCCGAGCTCCTCGGAATCGATGTCCTCAGGGAAGCAGTCTCATTGCGGATCGCTTATGAGGGTGGCATATTGCGGACGCCGAGGCTGACCCGGTCTTGGGGGCCACTGGGGACGCCGAGGTAGAGGGTGTGCAGTAGGACCAGTGCGAAAACCGTCGATGTGTGGAGTACCGGTGGAGTAGGCCCGGCTTATCTCACCCTATGCCCGATTCTTGGCTCGTGGCCCGGGCGCCCGGCCTTGAATACTCCCTCCTCAGTAGGCGTGGAGCAAGCAAGGGGAGGAAATAAGTGCATGGTGGTTGGAAGGTAACACAGGTGTGTCCCCCAGGGTTACCGGGTTATGGTGCAGAGGGCCAAGCGCCGATAGGCTGACGACCTGGGCCTCTGTTGGCCGGACCACACCACACACACTTCCGGAGTCTGAAAAACCGCGAAACACAGTCGACGGCTAGTAACCGGCCGGTCCGATCCAACCCTTAAAATCGTGGAGGAGCAGGTGGCTGCGGACCCCAAGTTAGGAATTTTTTTTTCCTTTCCTGTCTCCGACGGTCGGAGCCAGTGGGTGGTCGTGCATCCCGTGGGGGAGCCGCACTATTAGAAAAGCTCGATGCCCTACCTGTCCTGGCCAGGCGGGCCAGAAATGGAGTCGATGTCAAACGAAGGATCAGAGCAAAATCTCGCTGTCCCCATTCCCACGCCATTTCCCATAACCCTTTCCCAACTCCAATTTCCCATACCCTATATCCCACCCCCTCCGCTACGTCCTAGGGGAGATCAGGGGAGTCTCCCCGGGCCCGTTCCCCCGGCGATCGGTCGCTTGTAGCATTTCCCTTCCCCTCCCCCCCTTTCTTTTATTTTTCCACCTACGGGTGGCAAAACGATGGATTGCTTTCGGGCCTTTTCATTTATTTTACGATTGGGTAGAGCCTGTTATACGTCAGTGGTGCAGGCAGGAGGTTATTGGTTTACATTCTTTTTATGGCAGCTCCACCATATTATATGTCTTTATATGTTATTGCTCGTCATCCTAATCTATAGAAAAAATGAAATAGCAAGATGACACATCATGCGTTAATCACTGAGCTATAGAGACTGTTAACACATGCGGCTGGCCTATTCTGCGATCTCTTTTCAGAATGTTTTCAGTTAACGCGTGACGTCATGTCGCCTCGTTGAAATGCAGACATCGTGACGTCATAGTAAAGGGCAGCGCCTCGGTGCGGCGAGATGTGGCGCGATAGAAAGAGCCTAATACAACGTTCGTGCGCGTTGCCTCCGCTTCGGCGCTTCCATCTTGCGTCAGTCGTTGCCTCGCCGCCGTCGAGTGCGCGGGGTTCCTTTCGTATGCGTCGAATGGTGCGGTATCTCTTTGTGTGATTTTGTGCGCTCTGATGCGTTTGCTTTCACGATCTTCCAGTGCGGATCGCCGCAGTTGTCTCTGGCGTTTTTTAGTTTGTTTGTTGCTCACAACGCCATTTTCACAAAGTGATGCAAAAATAGCAAGCACATTCAGAAAAAAGATTCTACAATGGCGTGGAAAAGGCTCATTGATATTGACACAGTAATTCTAGCCGCGGTGATTTGCTACCAAAAGCGAGTGCTCAAACTACTGAAGGGCTGTGGATTTCGCTCAATATTATTCGTCTCTCTGCTTACTGTCGGCCACTAATGAGAAAAAAGCCTGCAATCTGTGAGCAACTTAACACATCATCGGCGCGAAGCAAAAGGCAGCAATGAACCCTTTGGATTAGGGGGTTTGGTTACGGATTATTAAAAGATTTTCTCATTGGCCCTTGCTAGGTGTGTGATACACGTGTCGAGATAAAGAAGGTCGTCGTTGTTGTTGTTGCTTAAAAAAACGATGGCACAATAAAGATGGTCAGGTTGGCAGCATGTCCGTTTTGTTTTCTTTTAGAACAAACCATTGCGAGAAGGAAGAAGAGCCAACTCTATAAGACATCAAGCTCAACAATTTGAGCGCCAGCGTGAAATAATCAATCCTTTTTTTTTCAATTCAATTCAACTTCATTTTTTAACATTTCATAAAGTTGACAGTCCCCGGGCTGTAGCGAGAGATTGACGAGGCCTGATGATCGACATCAAAATTGCGATAGTCCGGCTAGGTTTCATGAAACAAAATTATCAGTAGTCTCACCAAGTTCAAAAGGATTTTTTCGTCTCACTTCCTCACGTTCACTGTTTTCACACTTTTCATTGTTTTGAAAAAATGCATCACTTATTCTATTATGTTTTGTAAGTCTTGTTTATTGTTTCGCATAACAATTTTTTCTTTAAGCATGCATAATAATGATTTTACATGCGCGCATAGAAAGAAAAATATAATTTTTACAAATACACTTACCACCTCAGCGTAATAATTGGTGAAAGCTGATTGGCATTAGCGGCCGAGGGATCAGGAGCGTCAAGCGCAATTTGACATTTTGGATGCGACAGCCCGGTTGGCGCCTCAGAGGCCCGTTCTGGCGTCTCTACATTCACGGTTATAGTCGACCTTCTTCGCCTGCGTTTCCAGTAAACTTAACTTTCACCAGTGCCTGCTTTCACAAAGCAAATAATGTAGTCCCCAGTGTTGCATTATTCGCAGTCTGAGCCCTCAGTTGGTTTTCAGGAAAGGGAACGCGCATAACGTGCCCTCGGGTCGGTACGTGGCGGTGTAGTCCACCTGAAAAACGTGTTTAACGTAGCGCTTTGCAGGGCTGGCCTTGTTTTCCTAAATTGCGTGCACAAAAGCTATTACAGCCTTCTCTGTAAAAACCTGTAAAAAAAGGCAAAGTTTCCTCAAGATCGAAGTTCTTACGAATGCCTTCGACATGGGGAAATTAGGTGCTTGTTCCTGGAAGAACGTCTGGTGCGTCTTAATGTGCCAAGTAATAATCTGTTTTATAGATGAGTACCTCGGCTACAATTTATTTTTACAATGCATGGAAATTAATTTCACGTCTTGAATGTCGCAACTTTTAACACTGTTTAAGTACTTCTTTTGATCATCGTGATATGAAAATACTCTCCGCAAAAAAATGTCAACTTTTGCGTAAAAAAAAAACTATGGGACGCTTAAGTAATCAAAGAGTGCACTGCCATAGCAAGACAGTCCCCACAATTGTTGTCACTGTCTATTTGTCTATGTCAGTTTTTTTCAGGAATTGTGTTGCTACTTCTCAGCAGTAGTCTGCCTCTCAGCCGATCATCTTCGATCACGCAGCTCACCAAGCGGATGAGAGCGCACTGGCTGAGTTCGCACCAGGCTACAAACTACATTCATTGGTCATTGCTATCGCATCTTTATATCCACGCCACCATGTTTTTATGCACTGAGTCTGTCCACGTTGAGTTCATCTTCACATGGTCCTTGTTGATTGCCAGGCATTTCCGATCAAGGAATTCCATGTACAGCTTCCTTTCTCGGAGCTCCCACTCTATGAGCGCCAGGAGCGCCTGCAAACTGGCGCTGCTGCCTCCGCGCGTTCATTACACCTTCACTACTCTACCTTGCAAAGGGAAGCGGCCACACGTTTGAATTTGAGCTTGCACGCGCAGGCGCCCGTATGCTCTTAGCTTGGGACTGAGTTGAAAAGGTGGAAGTTATTGAAGAAGACATCCAAAGCACACTGCGAGAGGCTGGCAGTATAACACGCGGCGTAACGGCCTAATGCAGCGGCCCACAAACGTGATATGTTTGCGATGCCGCAGGTTGGAATCCTAACTGTGGCTGTAGTGAGCCGCATAAATGTTGTCTTATTATGTTTCGCTCGACCGTGCCACGTGACAAGCGCACCCTCAAACTCTGCCATGCCAGGTAGTGCTATCCCGTTACACACCAAGTCAACGAATCAGTGCTCCGCCACGTCACATGACCCAGCGATTTCATCACTCTCACGACCAATCAGAAAATTGCTTGTCATATGGCGCCGGGCATTGCTTCGGATGTGGACTCTAATTGCTGCCACATAAATAAGCTACAATCGTTTCTGTGCACGGCTTTCGCTAACTGCTACAGAACTCGCATTGAAAAATTTGGCAGGACGGTCATGAGAACAGATACTGTGAGGCGGATATCCACCACCTGTTGTGGGACTTCCCGGCGCTAAAGCCGATGAGAATTCGGCACCTGACGGCAGTGGGACTCTCATCGGACAATTCAGATTGCTATATTGCCTGGACACAGGGTCCATATCATCGTTCACTTCTTGATTTCATCAAATCAGCCCACCATTTTTTAATTTATTTAAGCATCTTACTCATCTCTCACTTCATAGTTTTTTGCCCTGAGGTAACAAACATCGCTTGAAAAAAAAAAACACGCAAGAGGAGGAAATGGAGCAGCGCGGCACCGGTCGCTCTGTGAGCATCGACGAGAACAAAGGCTTGCGTCGTTTGCAGCGAATAGGTCTAGAGGTTGGGTTGCAGCCGATCGTCGTCGCTGAAAGAAGACTGTTGCTAGAGCATTTAACCTTATCTCATTGAATTTGTCTAAATTAAGGGCAAATGATGATAGATACTTCCATAAGTCCTCGGATAATTTGCAGCACGCATGTCTTTCGAAACTAATTCTTACAAAAAGATGTAGTAGTAAGGTGCGTGAAACAGTTGATTACTCTACTTTTCAGTCGCGTTTTCCTTAATATCATTACGTGGTGTCCAGCCGAAAAATGCGGTGTGGTGACGAATGGCAAAAAGTTGATTTATTGGCTACTGTCCTTATGCAAGTGCCCCGTCCGGTGCCACTGCCAGCTTCGCCTTCTTCCTGACACTACTCAGGCCACCGAGCGATCGTCCCGATCGTGAATGAAAAACACTGAAGAAGAGACGCGCGAAATGGTGATGGGCATGAGAGGATGGCGTAACAGAAATGAGAACTCGTTGAAATGCTGGCCACCACGACAAAAGAGATGGGCGAATGAGTCGTGGAAGACAAATCTTGCGGGCCGCAGGCCGACAGTAGCTGACGGCCGAGGCCCCTGGACGCACCGGACGACGAGGGTAGGGGGACCGTGTGCTCATATTTGGGTGGTGTCTTGGGTTAGTAGGGTCCGTGGGTCCGGCCACTGCGCCTGCTGCAGTTCGCAGTGTCAGGTTGTAGATGTGGGGGACGGGGCAGGGGAGCAAGAGCGAAGTCGGTTCAGCACTGGCAGGCTGGGGCGCAGCCGGGCGGCGCGGACCAGGAGCACACGGCCGACAACCACGGCTGACCGAAGCTCCAGGACCGGCATGGTGATGACACCCAGCACCTTACACCAAATGTTACGTGACAGCCAGCCGAAGAGTAAGGCATGATGACCGATGGGAAGATATTATTTAATGGCTGCTGGCCTAGCGCGAGCGCTTCGTTCCGCGCCACTGCGAGTTTCGTCTTCTTCGGGGCAATATTTACCGCCCCTTTTACTAGGTGTGGTTGCTCGTTAGTACCGTGCTAGTAACCGTTCGTTTAAACCTAATGAATAAAAAATTGCTGTGGTTTAGCTCTGGTTAAACCTGGATTGACGCGAGAGCTACAGCTGGGCGAGTGCAACTCGCTTAGTCGAATTGCAAAGTCAGTCTTTCGCCCCTTCGTTTCGCTAGGCGTTCCTTCTTCATCTACGTCCCTGGACGTGGATTCACTCTTTCCCCCTCTCTACTCCCCCTCCCCCCTCCCCTCGGTTTCTCCGCCGCGCCGCGCCGCCGGCAGCAGCAGCTGCTCCGCATCACGCGACCAACCACGTGACCAGCCACGGCGCCACCTCGGAGCTCAAGGGGTGCCACGCTGAAGGCTTAAAGTGCTAGCGTAGTGCAGTTATCGCTACAAAAGTCATAGAAAGCAAATGGGGAGGATGCTATATAATGAAATGGATTGGTCATTAAACATTATTGCAGCTTCATGAGCTCAGGTACGATAGCCTATTTCTGTAATGGCTAGTTTATAATCAAGACCGGTATCTTGATCTATATATGGACAAGAGCCACTGATCCTAACTGCCGGGAATGGTTTGCGCAGTATATGACACTAAAAAATTTACTCTAGCACACTCATTGGACGTGCGTGGGTGACCTTTATGATTTGCACTTCTTGTCCTTCCCGATTGTTACAAGCAATGGCCATCGTGTCTAGCCCAAGCCTATGATTTGCGGCCAGCATACTGTTGGTTTAGTTTTCAATTCTCTCTGGCGTTGATCTCATTAACCGTTTCTTTTATTATTTCGGATATACTAACATTTAACATGTCACGAAAACGTGTCGTACTAACAATCTTGCAAGATTTTCGACAAACAGCTACTACTTATTTTCTTAGTGAGTAGCACGATCCTTTCGTTTGTCTCTGCAGTCCTCTTCACTTGCACCTTAGTTAGCAACTTTCACCTGCTAGTACGTTTACTGTATTCTGTTACAAAGCAGGTAGTGGTCTGTGTGATCAGGATCTGTTTAAGAAAGACTTAATGAATTCTACGACTTTATTTTTTAAGAGTGCAGAGTTACTAATCTTGAAGCGCGTCTGGAAGACAAGTACAAATTAACGCGGCTCTCTTAATAGACCTTACAATATCACATCAAGTAGCAGTTCCTTCTCTCGTGAGATGCACGAACACTGTCAATGGTAATTTTAATGCCCAGGGAGAGGTGGTAACGACGCGTAATTTCTGACTACTGGTTACTGCAAGCTGTTTTAGAATGCGCATGAAATTATGATTCCACACTGCAAGTGAACTGGGCAGGCGAAATTGCGCGTATTTAATGCACATACATGACATGACGAAGTGAAAGAAATATGCCACTTAGAAGCATTAAAAGTAGCATGACGATCTGAAATACCGTTTCTACGCGTGGTATTCAGTCCTGCTCGGCGCGGCTTCTTTTCCTTCCAAATTCGCACTTCTATGCTTAATTTCATTTGTTTGGTTTAGGACGGAAGCGGTACAATCCTACTCTCTACCAGCATGGACGCATTTTTATTTTACAAGCCACGCCACAGAACCCGGGCTTGTGATCGTATTGAAAACTAGATCTCGTCCTGGCGCAAGTTCTTTTAACTCCCACACTGCCGCTCAGGGCCGAACAACCGAGTATTATTGAGGGAACTGATAGCGCAAAAACCGACAATGCGTCTTGCAGTAAATTAGCAGCAGTTGTGGAATTGGCGAGGCCACCATTTTTTCTGTCTCCTTCCACGAGAACCTGGCATGTTTACGTGTCTATATTTCGGAAGCACCTGCTTCCAGCCTTGTCCAGCCCACACGGATGTGCGAATTCAGGACGCAAAGGCAGCCTCTGCGAACAAGATTAAAAACTGTACGTTGCTCGGGGCTGCTATTGGCCCAATTGCGGTTGGCTCGACGACGCCGTTGCCGGCCAACTGGATTCTAAGAGGCCATTTCTGGAACATGCTTCCCAGGAGGATGTGTGGTGGCCCACAATAGCGGCTGCAGCAGTTGCGACGCAGCCGCAGATAAACCTTTCCGCTGAATTGTTCGTATTCAGCTAGAACTTGTCTTGTTCTGCTGCTGCATGGACGCCTAGTGGGAGGACGCCATATGAGCAGTGCAGGTAGGTAGTTTGGTGTTAGGAAGGGCTTTTGGAGGGAAGAGCTGAGAGGTGGATGGCGCTTTTGAGGGGTTCAGGTAGGCGTGACTGGGATGGTGAATCAAGACCGGTGGTAGATGGGTGGGCCACCCCTAGGAAGAGTGGGTTGTGGTTGGTTCCAGACATTTCTAAAGACTTTCCCATTATTTGGACAAGCTCTTTCATGCTAGTTGTCTTTTGCAGTAATTAGTGCTGCAAGCACAAGGTGCCCTTTCTTCTTGGAAAGGGTTGTTTGGAACCATAAGTGTCCAAGCCCTCTAAGAAATGTTTCACCTCTGTCGCTCCAGAAGTAATCCCAAATTAAGAAATAAACAAGTTACGAAAGTATGGAATACTTAAGGCACAGAGCACGAAGCCTTTCTTTTTGAAGTAATTTGAGTCAGTATCCCGCCACACCGGTTTGTGTTGCGCCGTTTACCTAACCAGGACACGAGAACTGCGTTTCCCGCCTTGAAGAGTGGATTGTCGACGCCTTTTCGTCAGTATCGTGCGGAGGCTATCCTGCCGGAAAGGAAAGGCGTGAGAGGGAGTCAGAAACTGGTCCTAAAGGGAAGCAGCTGCACTTCCCGACAAACCGGGAGAAATATCAGCTCCGTGGATCCTCTTCTCTTTCCTCGTGTCGCTGAAGGGAGCTTCAGCGTAATGAAGCGCGGCAGTTGCAGTATACAAACCGTACCGTAGTTGCGAGAGGGCAGAGAGAGATAGAAGATGAGGACGAGAAGGAGCCCGGGCTCCCCACTTCTTTCAAACACTCGAGGCTTGATAGGAAAAGAAGGCAAGACGGAGTGAAAGCGTTGAGCAAGGGACACGAGATATTGAAGGAGGCTAGGCTGCTCGGAAGCTGGCGTGTGAGTGCGCACCTCTGAAAGAGTAGAAGAGTGCAGCAAATTGCATGCACCTCTTGCGACCCCTTGTTTGCACAAGTGAACGAACTGAATGCTAACTGGTGCGACGCCTGAACTGTTCCCATGCACTGCACGGCTGCTGCCAGTTACCGCTGTTTAGCTACTTGCTTGCGCACACACACACACACCAGAGGCGCCAAGAGAGAGAGGATAGCAGGGACAGTCTGTTCTCTTTGGGGCTCTCGCTAGCAAACATCGCTGACCATCCCTGGCGTTGTTGTAGGGGCTGGCGACGGACTTCTGTAATTTGTTTCGCTCTCTCTTTATTTGCTCTCTTCTTTTTGCAGTTATCACGCTTCCCCAGCCGCCATTTTAGGGCTGATATGTTGTCGCGATTCCGCCTATTTGGTTTTCGCCCTGTAAACCCTACGACGCCCTCGGCTGCCCGTTCTGTGCAGCCTTCTTTCTGCTGTGGCACCAAAGAGCTTTACATATATAGTAATGTTTTGTGTCCATTCGCAAGGGGGTAATTTTACAACACCCTGCGATGGGTGCTATTCAATGCAGCCAGGCTTTTGGCACCTCATGCCCACGGGCCTATATTTTTGCACTTTGCCTACAGTACAAGGCCTTACTACTAGACTGGCATATTCAATCATTGCTTACTGTAGTGCATCTTTTATATATTTTCCAAATCACCGTTTCTTTCCTCTGTTTTCTAGGCTGACTCAGTGGTTCACCTTGAACTAGAGCATGGTGCGATGGCGCAGTGGCCGGGTTAGCCACAATACACCAGCCAAAGAAGGAAGAATGGCGCTTCTCCTACCATGAGCTCTATTGCTGCGAGATATTTATCCAATTCTTCAGTAACTGCCCTATGTATCATGTGCACTCTAAAAACGTCTTGCCATAGAATGATTTAGACTCTTCCTCAAGGTCTCTCGCATTGCACCAATTTCAAGAAAATCTCTTACCTTTGAAACCTTCCGTGCACATGAAAATGAAACTCCCTCAGCATCGCGTACCAATTGTTTGAAGGAAGTAATAAATATTCCCACTGCGCCGCCAAAAATCTCTCAAGGGGCAATAAAAATGCTTTACTTTTGACGGGATAAGGTCAATTCTCTACAGTCAATGAGCTAGAGGCCTGGAAATTTATTACCATCTGGCCATCTTTCTGGCTAAGAGTGTGGGCGATGTGTGCCTCGCACAGATCAATTATTGCAAGTACGATGGAATAAGGCCTTTTTCTGGTAGTACACACGACTCAAAATTAAATCAAGAGACGAACACATCTTGAAAATTTTTGGATACAAGAATACCTCTCTACCAACCACTTACATGGAGTGTTGGTGCTGTATACATTTCTGTAACATCTCAAAGGACAGAGAGATGACACTGATCATAATGTGGTATTGGAACATGGACATTTAAAACACAGAAAACACATGATATCTCGTATACATGAAGCAGGAATTCAATGTGACGCTCAAAACAAGAGTCTTAGTGCCAACAACATGACTAGGAAGCCTCAGCGACCACACTCTCTGACTAAGGGACGTAGTAGATTGAGTCCCTAGATTGGGACTCTCCCGCACCACTAATTTATCGCGGGTGACTGACTAAGGGAGTCGAATTCGCGACTTCTAAATGCGTCTCAAACTTCTGTTCGCACAGACCGTAAATGTCAGCACTTAAACTCTCTATCTCCACTCGCGACCCAGTTCTTGCCTTCATGTTGTTGGCATGTTGTTGGCGAAATGCGTCTCGAACTTCTCTTTGCACAGACCGTTAATGTCAGCATTTAGAACCAATCATGAAGACAAGAACTGGGTCGCGAGTTCAGATAGAGAGTTTGCTCAAATTCAACAAATTGATTCCAGTATTGTGTTGCAGCGTTATTATTGTGATGAATTATCTCGCACTCCATAGACATTTAGTGTAGTCGTTTCTACAAAATAAATTTTATCTTATGAGTCGCACGTTCCAGGGGTGTCATTTTTCACAGTCTACGAATTGCGCACCATTTTGTTTCAGGTAAATTTGTCTTTAATACATTTTTTTACAGAATAAACAACCTGCGGGTGCTCTACATGCTCGAAGACCTGGCATTCCACACATACGCTCTTTCTTATAGCAAGTCTGCAAATCCTGTCATAGGCTTAGTCATTACAGGGTATTTGTGTTCACCCTGTCCGAGTTTTACTTTTCTCTCCGAAATCCTGGTATTATTCGTTCGCGGTCATCATCTTAAGGCTTTAGTTTTGAGAATCAGTGGGCGGATGAATATTTTCTACTTGTATAACTCAGTGCCAAACAAATATGCCGAGAATAAGGAAATGCATGTAGTTTCTTGAAATATTGGTGTATTTGTTGACTTTTGATTACATGCCTGTATTCCCTCCCTTTCCCTATGCAATACTCTCGAACGAAGGGCCCTTAGGGGTATTTTGTATAAATAAATAAGTGCACAATACAGCAAACGCCATATATTGCATTTTAAAAATCCGCTTTAAAATGGTTATTTCCAGCGCACATTCTGCAGAAAAAACTCGATTAAAAAAGACTAAAGTGGTCGTAATGATTACGGTACATATGATCACCACGCACTTCAACACGAAAAGAAGTAAATAAGAGAAACTCATTTCCTTACGCTGCTGGACATCTTTCTGTTTTGTTAACAATTGTATCTAGCACCGCAGTGGTGGAGCATAGATTGTTCAGATTGGCCCAGGAAAGTAATTATGATCATCAGCCTGGCTTCGCCCCCTGCAGGTCAAAGACCTCCCCATGTCTCACCAATTCACGCTGTCTTGCCAGCTGTGGCCACAGTATCCCCGCCAACTTCTTAATCCTCCACTCACCATATTTTCTGCCGCCCCTGCTACGCTTGCCTTCTCGTGCAATCCGCTCTGTCACCATAAACGACGAGTGGTTATCCAGCCTAGCATCACATGCTGTTCCCACGCCCATTTCTTCTTGATTTGAACTACGATGCCATTAACCCGCGTTTCTTCCCTCACTCGCTCTGCCCGCTTCCAATCTCCTAACGTAACACCTACCATTTTTCTTTCCGTATCTCACTGCGTTGTCGTTAACTTAAGCTGAACCCTTTTCGCTAGCCTCCACGTTTCTGCCTCATAGGTGAGCACCGGCAAGATAATGCTGTTGTACACTTTTTTCAGGCGCGATATTGCTAAACTGCCATTCATGATCTGATAGAACCTGCCATATGCGCGCCACCCCATTCTTATACTAGTTATTTTCCTCTCATAATCCGGATCAGCGGTCACTAGCTTCCCTAAATATACGTATTCCCTTATCACTTCCAGCGCCTAGCTACAATTTGTGAACTGTTGTTTCCTTGCGAGACTGTTGACTGTTGAAAGTAATCATGAAGAGTCGTGAAGCCGTTTCTAAACTCGATGGTTTCATATCAGTCCAGGCTGCGAGGTGATTGCAGATTATCACGACTTACTGACTGATGTCGCTGCGAGGATGTAGGAAAACGAAAGAACAAGGGCCTGCCTACTGGCTCAAGCCGAGCCACGCTCGCTGCCACGTGTTGAAAGTAGGAGACCTAAAGGGTAGGAGGGAAAGATAGATAGAAAAGGCGCCGCGTGCTAATAGGCCCATAGACCCCAGGCCAATCCCGGAGGGAGTGCAATACTGGGCCGACCCGTGCCAGAGTTATCAAGGTGCAGTTAATGACGACCCTGTGTGTCTAAGGGGCGACAGCTGTTGCCAAGGTAATGCGTCGAATCCTAAACGTATCTCCTTCCCTCCCTCAGCCAGGCTGCTCTCTCACGCTTCAAACTGTTTTTTTTCCTGTTGATCGCTAATCTTACTGTTTAACAAGATACAAAATTTATTTTCTATACTTCTGACAGTTTTTATAACTGGTATCACGAAATAGAATGTTCAGGATCGAGCCGAAGTTCGAAAATGGGCTTTTAGGGGAAGCAAAAGGGCTGAAAATTAGCACTAAGAAATGAAAAGCAGTCTATTTATTTGTCCTCTTGTAAAACGGCGAAGGTCCAGAGTTCAAAGAAGGGAAGGGCGGTCAGATAATAATAATAAAACGATACACAACATTCCATATGATTACAAGAAAGTGGTCAAAGAAACAATGCAGGTAAAAATCTTAGCTGCATAGTTCTTAAAGGGCCAGGAATTAATGCTGCAATTAGATAACCAAACTGGCAGGGATCGTTTAAGCTAAGCGGAATCATTAATGCTTGCTAATGGTGAAGCGAGAGAATTATTTTCTTAAGAGGTTGTCTGAAAATTTGATTGCGAAATAAATGTTTTACTGCGTTGCTGTGAGCAAAGGTCATTTTTTGTTTGTACTGGCGGCGAGAAAAAACAACGCACTTTTAGAAAGGGCAGGAATTAGCACTTCCTGCAAACGTACTCATAGCAACAGAAAAATTGAACTTGTTTACTCTGTAAAAGTTCTCCGAGAGGCACTTTCAAGACACTCATTGTTAACGGGAACTCTTATTTTAGTCAAAGCATTACAGTGCGAAGAGAAATGACAAGACCCTACCGCACCAAGCCTAATTTTTTCAATATAATGCGCTGGTGGTACAGTCGTCATCACGTCTGTCTAGAGCGCTCGAAAGGGCCGCTTTTTCTGCACGCGCGACGCCTACCAATAAGACTCGGTTCCAGATACCTGCATCTGAGCATGCGCCGTTTCACTGATTACGCTGCCTGCAGCTTTATCGCCGTTTCGGTTCACGGCCGCTATCGCCAATGATCACTGGTGAAGGCGCTGCACACCGCAATAGCGAGGTCGAGATAACGTCCAGGAAAATTTTTTCATGCTCGAACTTTGACGCACATCATTTTCTTTTGACCAATACATGCACCTTTGCGATGCACAGACGCATTACTGCGCACTTGCAGTAGCTAGCAATGCATTTAAAAGCCATGTGCGGTTTCGGAAATGCTGCACATGGGTTTCAACGATGGCTCCGCGCTTGACGCTGCAGGAAAGGAAAGCCATCTGCATAATGGGACGAACGATGTTTCAAAGAGCCATATGTGCAGCAACATGGCGTCCGATGGCGACAGTGAACAGAATTATACAGTCCTATAACTGAGAAGGTCGTCTTGCTGATGCCGTCCGAAATCGACATCCAAGGAGGACCACGGATGAAGAAGACCGATGGATAGTGGCAGCCGCATTTGCGGACCCCTTTCTCAGTGCCCGCGAAATTCGGGATGAAATTCAGCGGGGGCATGTTTCCACATACACCATTCGACGCAGGCTTCAAGAAGCAGGTATACAGAAGAGTCGCTGCACAGAAGACATACCTTAAAGGATCTCATAAGCAACAGCGCCTCGAGTTTGTTTCGGTTATGGAATAATGGACTCCCGTAAATGGGAGGGTTGTAGTTTTTAGTGACGAAGCTACTTTTTGCACCTGCTGGGACCAGCAACAATGGGTGTGGCGCCCTGTGAAATTCCCTTAAGATATATATTCGGAAGACATTTTTTTGTTGTAGCTAGGCTTAGTCCGTAATGACCACAGTGATTAAGAATGGTAAACGCGCAGAAATATGTCAGTAGGATTTTCATAGGCTCTGAAAAACCAGTGCACTTTTCCGCTCTAACACTGCTTCTTAACGTTAAGGTTTCTTTAATTACCGCTTTAATCCACTATGTTTCAGCTACGGCGAGGACTGTGTGTTGAATGTGCGGTCCAGCGGCCGCACGTCAGTCAACGTCTGGGGAGCAATAAGCTACAAAGGACTTGGGCCCCTGCACAGAGTCGAAGGAAGAATAACAGCTGCTCCCTACGTGAACATCATACAGATGGTCATTGTCCCCTATGTGCTGGATGGGCCGTTCCCGGATGGGTTCTTTCATTTCCAGCAGGATGGAGCTTCCGTCCACACTGAAAATGTTGTTAAAGATTGTTTGCATGCATGTCCAGATTTAAACATTATAGAAAATGTATGGGTGGGTAATGAAAAAAAGGCTTTCGCGACAGTCCGGCCTCACTAAAGCGAACTCTGATCAGATATGGGAGGCAATTTAAGGAGAGTGGGAGCATCTTCAGAGAGATCTGACGGTAGTAGAACAAATTTATGACTCGCTCCAAAAAAGGATTTTAAGTGTGAAACAGTCGGGGAGCCGCAATCGGCTACTAGAAGCCACGGACTTTTTCTTCCAGGGTAACAAGTGCTACCTGTTACTTTCTTAGGAAAGCGTCTTACGGGATGTTGTATTCGTTTCTTGTTTTTCGAGCATGTTCACGCATGTGTATAGCTTTAATAAAGCGATCTGAAGATCTGCACGTTCTGTGCGATGGTATCTCTGAGCGTGAAAGTCAATCGGAGTGATCACAGTGTCTGACTCCTATAGCTGTTCGGCTTATGTAATGGTCATGCTCAACACCACAGTCTGCGACATCCACAATATCCACCCACTTGCGACAACGACAAATTGCCAACCTCTGTTTGAAAGTGGGCTCGCGAACAATAATGATAAATATGGAACGAAACTGCTGCGCGTCAAAGTTCCAGGATGCAAAAATGTTTCCCTGAGGTGTTATCTCGAGCTTGCTATTGCCGGCCGCAGCGCCTTCACCGGTGATCGTAGGCGATCGCGGCTGCGAACTGGCATGGCGATATAGCAGCAGGGAGTGTAATCAGTGTGGCGGCGCATGCTCAGATGCAGGCTATCTCGAACCGGGTGTTATCGGTAGGCGTCGCACGTGCAGAAATAGCGGCCCTTTCGAGCGCTCTAGACAGAGGTGCTGACGACTGGACATCTGTATAAATACTTTAGTTTGGTGAACCACAGTTTTACAGCTCATCTTGATTGAGGTATTTAAAAAAACACAAGTGAAAGATATCGCGAGACTAACTTATTTGCCTTCCCACCAGTCATCTTTTTGTAAGGTGTTATATTCTTTCTGTGTTCGCCTAGTTCGATTACAAACTCTTCATATAGATATTTAAACAAGTACAACGGCGCTCTTATCATCTCACATGCACACTAAAACAAAAATTTTCGAAGCATACAAAGGGGGCATATTGTAACGTGGTGGTGACGTTGAAAAACACAGTAGCAATACTGTGAAAGACAAAACTGACTTTTATTGGGCGAACCTGTGCCCACAAAAAGAAGCTACACTTACAGCATAACTGTAGCGGCGAACACGGTCGGCGATCGTCGAAAGTCTGATCCGCGGGTCAAGCGCGTCGGCTCTTATATAGCAATCGTCGAATGTTCCAGATTAATCATTGGGACCCGCGTGCGTTCCACAAAGTGCGTTCCACAAGCACCCTTCGTGTCACGCGATAGAATCAGATAACATAAGGTTCGGCTACAACAGACCGCGAATAGAAGCATCGATGACTTGCCAGCAACATCGGATAGATGCAGGCGCGTCCCGGGCTATGCGATAACACTTGTTAGGCGTCGAAACGTGGTCGCCCGATAAAGATCATTACCCCCCTCCTGAAAAGCATCGACCCGATGCTGCAAACAAGCGAAATAAAGAAAAGCACTCGTTGCAAAGAAAACAACAAAAATAAGGAAGTTCGTCAGCGTCCGCAAAAGGGTTTAAGGCGAACCACGTGTCCAACTTCAGATCGTGCGCGGCGCCGCTGTGAATGCGAAATGCCGTCTTGCACGACCTCATAGTCCAGTGAGCCAATACGTCGAATGACCTTGTAAGGTCCAAAATAGCGTCGCAATAGTTTCTCACTCAGTCCTCGTCGGCGTATCGGGGTCCATACTCAAACGCGGTCGCCGGGCTGGTACTCGACGAAGCGTCTTCGCAGGTTGTAGTGTCGGCTGTAAGTACGCTGTTGGTTTTTGATCCGTAAGCGGGCGAGCTGTCGAGCTTCTTCGGCGCGCTGGAGATAGGTAGCGACGTCAAGATTTTCCTCGTCAGTGACGTGCGGCATCATGGCGTCGAGCGTCGTCGTCGGGTTCCGGCCGTAAACCGGCGTAAATGGCTGGATCTGTGTTGTTTCTTGCACCGCCGTGTTGTAAGCAAATGTTGCGTACGGCAGGACCGCATCCCATCTCTTGTGCTCGACGTCGACGTACATACATTGCTAGCATGTCGGCGAGGGTCTTGTTCAGGCGCTCCGTGAGACCATTCGTCTGCGGATGGTAGGCAGTTGTCCTCCTGTGACTTGTCTGGCTGTTTCGCAGATTGGCTTGCGTGAACTCTGCTGTAAAATCCGCTCCTCTGTCGGTGATGAGGACTTCTGGAGCACCATGTCGCAGCAGGATGTAGTCGACGAAAAATTTCGCCACTTCGGCTGCGCTACTTTTCGGCAGAGCTTTAGTTTCAGCGAAGCGGGTGAGATAGTCCGTCGCCACGACGATCCACTTAATTCCGGAAGTTGATGTCGGAAACGGTCCCAACAAGTCCATCCCGATCTGCTGAAAAGGTCGGTAAGGAGGCTTTATCGGCTGTAGTGATCCCGCTGGCCTTGTCGGTAGTGTTTTTCGTCGCTGACAGTCTCGGCATGTCTTGACGTAACGGGCGACATCGGCGGTTAGGTGCGGCCAGTAATATCTTTCTTGTATCCTTGATGCGTTCGAGAGAAACCGAGGTGCCCAGCGGTCGGATCGTCATGTAGGGCGTGCAGTACTTCTGGACGCAGCGCCGACGGAACGACAAGATAATAGTAGGCGCGGACTGGTGAGATGTTCTTCACGAGTAGGTTGTTTTGAAGCGCGAACGAAGACAATCCACGCTTAAGTGCCCTAGGGACAACGTCGGTGCGCCCTTCCAAATAATCGACTAAGGCTTTTAGCTCCGGGTCTCCTCGTTGCTGTTCGGCGAAGTCTTCCGCGCTTATTATTCCAAGGTAGGCGTCGTCATCCTTGTCATCTTGCGGCGGCGGGTAAATGGGGGCGCGTGATAGGCAATCGTCATCTGAGTGTTTTCGTCCGGACTTGTAGGTTACAGTGATGTCATATTCTTGTAGTATGAGGCTCCACCGTGCCAGCCGTCCTGAAGGGTCCTTTAAGTCTTTAAGTTAGCTAGCTAACACAATGCGTGATGGTCGCTGACCACTTTGAATGGCCTGCCATATAGGTAAGGGCGAAATTTCGCTGAGGCCTAAACGATGGCCAGGCATTCCTATTCGGTTGTAGAATAATTGCCTTCCGCTTTTGATAACGACCGGCAAGCGTAAGCTATCACGTGTTCATGCCCATCTTTTCTCTGGACTAGGACGGCACCGAGGCCTAGGCTACTGGCGTCAGTGTGGATTTCTGTATCGGCGTGCTCGTCGAAGTGCGCAAGTACGGGCAGCGACTGCGTGCATCGTTTGAGTTCTTGAAATGCGTCGGCCTGCGGCGTTTCCCACTTGAACTCGACGTCACATTTACTTAGCTGTGTCAGCGGCTCAGCGATGCGTGAAAAGTCATTGACCAATCGCCTGTAGTAGGCACACATGCCAAGAAATCTACGCACTGCCTTCTTGTCGATGGGCTGCGGTAACTGTGCGATGGCAGCTGTCTGCTGTGGGTCAGGGCGGACTCCAGACTTGCTGATGATGTGGCCTAAGAACAGAAGCTCATCGTAAGCGAAGCGGCACTTTTCAGGCGTCAGAGTGAGCCCTGATGACTCGATGGCCCCTAGTACTGTGGCAAGTCGCCTAAGGTGATCGTCGAAATTTGCGGCGAAGACAACGACGTCATCCAAGTAAACGAGACAGGTCTGCCACTTCAATCCTGCTATAGCCGTGCCCATCACGCGCTGGAACGTTGCAGGCGGCGAGCACAGTCCAAATGGCATAACCTTGAACTCGTAGAGGCTGTCTGGGGTGATGAAGGCGGTCTTTTCGCGATCTTTTTCGTCGACTTCTATTTGCCAATAGCCAGACTTGAGGTCCATCGACGAAAAGTATTTTGCGTTGCAGAGCCGATCCAATGCGTCGTCTATCCGTGGGGGGGGGGGCGTATACGTCCTTCTTTGTGATCTTGTTGAGACGACGATAATCGACGCAGAAATGTAGGGTTCCGTCCTTTTTCTTCTCCAGAACAACAGGGGGTGCCCACGGGCTTTTCGACGGCTGGATGATGTCGTCGCACAGCATTTCGTCGACTTGTTCTCTTATAGCTTCACGTTCTCGAGGCGAAATTCGGTAAGGACTGTGACGGAGTGGTCGAGCGCAATCCTCGATGACGTCGAAAAGCAGCCTTTGTATCGTCGGACAGACTTCCGAGCTGCTGTTGCTTAATCACGGGGAATCTTGGATTAATGTCGTAGTCTGGTTCGGGAACAATGGCCGTCGGGGTAGATGCGGCGGAATCCGAGAGGACAAACGCATTACTGGTTTCCAGAATTTTCTCGATGTACGAGATCGTCGTGTTCTTGTTGATGTGCTTGAACTCCAGGCTGAAGCTTGTCAGCAGCACTTCAGTTTTCCCTCCATGCAGGCGAGCGATCCCTCTTGCGACGCAAATTTCACAGTCTAGCAGTAGACGTTGGTCGCCTTCGATGACACCCTCTACGTCTGCGGGTATTTCGGTGCCGACCGAAATAACAATGCTGGAGCAAGGCGGGATGCTCACTTGATCTTCGAGAACACTCAAGGCGTGGTGACTACGAGGGCTCTCCGGCGGTATTGCTTTATCTTCCGATAGCGTTATTGAGTTCGACTTCAGGTCGATGATTGCGCCGTGTTGGTTCAGGAAGTCCATACCGAGAATGACGTCTCGTGAACACTGTTGGAGGATAACGAAGGTGGCAGGGTAAGTGCGGTCATGAAGGGTTATTCTTGCCGTGCAGATTCCAGTCGGCGTGATGAGGTGTCCTCCAGCGGTCCGAATTTGGAGGGCCTTCCCATGCGGTCTTAACTTTCTTCAACTGGGCGCCGATGTGTCCACTCATTACGGAGTAATCAGCCCCTGTGTCCACTGAGGCGGTAACTGCGTGGCCGTCGAGAAGGACGTCGAGGTCGTTGGTTCTTTGTCTGGCGTTGCAGTTAGGTCTTGGCGCTGGATCACGGCTGCGTCGTGTTGAATTGAAGTTGGAACGTCGCGTTGTCAAGTCGTCTTTCGTCGGTGTAGTCTTGGCTTCCTGACTTCATCGGGACGGCGGCGTGTCGTTATTATGTCGACGAGGCGGTCTCTGCGTCGTCTTTATCGGCGGCGCAGGATCTTCGTCAGTTCGACGAACAGCAACCGCACCTCCATCGGTTGCTGCTTTTATTTTTCGGGATAAGGGCTCGCAGAGCGGCCCCGTGTTGGGCCAGTGTATGGACGGCGCTGCGGCGACAGGTAGCCGCCTGGTGACGGCAACCGGGACGGCCCTCGATGGCTCCACTGAGTAGCGGCGAGGTAGTCTGCGATGTCACGAGGGCGTTCGCCTCCCCGAGGGCGCGGTGCGTCCACGGCGAACCCTCGCAATCCCAGGTCGCGGTATGGGCATGGGCGGTACACATGGCCGCCTTCCCCGCAGTGGTAGCAGAGCGGTCGGTGGTCAGGAGCGCGCCAAACGTCGGTCTTCCTCGGGTAGCTGCGCTGGTCGACGGGTGGGCGTGTTGGCGGCGGCGGCGGTGGTCGACGGAATTGCGGCGTTACAGGGTCCTGGCGCGGTCGTGGAGGGGTACCTTGACGGCAGGCGACGGCGGCGTAGGTCATCGCTTCTGGCTGGGGCTGCAATGATTGCGATTGTAGCTTGAAACTCCGAGCGATCAATGGACGTCTTTGACAATTTCGGCGAGTAAGGCCACTTGAGGTTGCGATGAAGGGAAGATCCATTGGAGCTCCTCCCGTACGACTGCCCTGATGGTCTCGCGCAGGTCGTCGGTGGCCAATGACTGAACTCCGGCGTAGTTTGTCGAGTTCGTGCGGCAGGTGAATTGTCGGTTCCGCATTTCGAGTGTCTTCTCAATGCTGGTGGCCTCGCGAAGGAACTGGTCTACGGTCGTCGGTGGGCATCGTGTCATTGCGGCGAAAAGTTCCTCCTTTACACCACGCATCAGTAGGCGGACTTTCTTCTCTTCGGACATTTCTGGGTCGGCGTGGCGGAACAGACGGCTCATTTCCTCAGTGAAGATTGCGATCGTCTGATTCGGCAGCTGCGCTCTGGCATCCAGTAGAGCTTCGGCTCGCTCTTTTCGCAGGACGCTTGCAAAGGTTAGCAGGAAGCTGCTTCGGAACAGGTCCCACATCGTCAAGGTGGCTTCTCGATTCTCGAACCACGTCCTGGCGGCGTCCTCCAATGCGAAATAGACATGTCGCAGCTTGTCGTCGCTTGCCAAGATGTTAAACGTAGCGACCCTCTCATACGATTCCAGCCAGCTTTCCGGGTCCTCAAATGTGGAACCGCGGAACGTCGGTGGTTCCCTGGGCTGCTGCAGCATGATGGGGGACGCTGGGGCTGCCATTTGGGTTGCCTCGGCCACAATCATCTTGGTCTTCTTAGGTAGAAGTCCGAGCTCCGGGGGCAGCTGTTGAAGACGGCGGCTTGCTCGAATGTGCGGGACTACGTTGGAGTTCTCTTTGTGGTCCGGGCTTGGATCACGGCTTCTCGGGGGCGTCCGGTACATGAAAAAAACAAAAAAGAAGCACATCCACCAGATGTCACGTGGTGGTGACGTTGAAGAACACAGTAGCAATACTGTGAAAGACAAAACTAACTTTTATTGGGTGAACCTGTGCCCACAAAAGAGGCTACACTTACAGCACAACGGTAGCGGCGAGCACGGTCAGCGATCGTCGAAAATCTGATCCGCGGGTCAAGCGCGTCGGCTGTTATATAGCAGTGGTCGAATGTTCCAGACTAATTGTTGGGACCCGCGTGCCTTCCACAAAGTTCTACACCATTCGCGTCGGGTGATGAAATCAGATAACATAAGGTTCGGGTACAACAGACAGCGAATAGAAGCATCGATGACTTGCGAGAAACTGCGGATAGATGCAGGCGCGTCCCGCGCTGTTCGATAACATTTGTCAGGCGGGCAAACGCGGTCGCCGGATAAAGATAAGTACACGTGTCAATATATATATATATATATATATATATATATATATATATATATATATATATATATATATATATATATATAGTAGTTGCGAAAGCATGAAGTACTTTACTGCCAAAATCGACGTTTCGATCGGAGGACCGATCTTTTTCAAATGATATATATATGTATATATGTACAGACAACGCAAAGGACAGTCACCGAAACCAACAAAAATAGAAATATTCCCCTATAGACCTTGTTTTCGGAGACTGTTGGCGGCCTTCACACACACACACACACACACACACACACACACACACACACACACACACACACACACACACACACACACACACACACACACACACACACACACACACACACACACACACACACACACACACACACACACACACACACACACACACACACACACACACACACACACACACACACACACACACACACACACACACACACACACACACACACACACACACACACACACACACACACACACACACACACACACACACACACACACACACACACACACACACACACACAC
>NC_135502.1:138875527-139005527 GCF_052857255.1 Amblyomma americanum
GTCCAGTCTTGACGACCGCTGGGCAGGAAGAAATGAGATGGCGTCCGTGTTGGTCCCCTGAATTGCAATATCATCGCCTCAAGGCAGAACCCAAAGCACCACCAACAAAGGAAAGCGCAGGTGGGACGTTCCAAACAGCAAAGCACTGCCCCACCCGCAAGCGCTCGGACTTCGCCAAAGAATCACCAGGCTTCTTCCATTGACAACAATACACTTTTAAAAATAATTGTGTTCAAATTTGGGTTAATGTTGTGCCGACTGAGCGCGAAACATCTCCTTTTGAAACTGCCACAGCCGGATTACTCGGAACAAAGTAAAAAAAACACTCACACAGGAGGAGAATCCTCTTAGTTCTCCCGCTTACATCCGTCTGCTCAAGCCATCAGTTTCCTCTGCAGTTTCCTCTTCTTATAACGCACCGAGAAATTGTACTGTTGGAGAGCCAGACTCCATCTGAGCAAGCGACCATTTTTGGGGGACATCTGTCGCAGCCACGTTAAAGGACAATGGTCAGTCTCAAATACAAACTTTGCTCCGTAAAGGTAACACGACAACTTCTGCGCTGCCCAAACTAAACACGCGCACTCTTTTTCGGAAGCGCTGTACGCTTCCTCTCTACTGGTCAGTTTACGGCTAATGTACAGAACTGGGTGTTCTTCACGGTCGTAGCCAACTTGGCTTAAGACAGCACCCAGCCCTCTATCACTGGCATCACACTGGACTATGAACTCTTTCCCATAGTCAGGGGTCCTGAGCAAGGGTCGGGACACGAGTGCTTCCTTCAGGCTTTTGAAGGCGTTTTCTTTTTGGTTATCCCAACTTACGTTAGTAGGTGCTCCCTTTCGCAAGGCGTCAGTTAAGGGACTAGCCCGCTGTGGGTAGTTAGGAATATATCGCTGGTAGTACCCAACTAATCCCAAAAATGAGCGAATGGCCGTTTTCGTCCGTGGTTGCGGAAATGCTGCGATCGGGGCAATCTTTAACTCGGATGGGCTCCTAGTTCACTGGCCTACAACATGGCCCAAGTACGTCACCTGTGCGCAACCAAATCTACACTTTTCTGCCTTCAGTGTCAGTCCAGCCTGTCGTAAACTGGGAAACACGGTCTTTAGGTGTTCTGATGCTCTTGACAGGTTTCCGAAAAAATTGCCACATCGTTTAAATAAGGGAGTGCAAAGCACTGCATGCCCTTCAGTACGATGTCCATGAGTTTCGAGAAGCTGTAGGGGGCATTCTTCAACCCAAAACTAAGCATTAAGGGTCGAAAGGTGCCCGCTGGGGAGATGAAAGCGGCATACCTGCTCGCGCTTTCTGAGAGGGGAACTTGCCAATATCCCCGTACGAGATCGAGGGTGGAAATGAATTTCGCGCCGCTCACCCTTTCTATCCTTTCCTCTATGTTGGGAATCGGGTATAGCTGATCCCTGGTAATTGCATTAAGCTTTCTATAATCCACGCAGGGACGAGGATCTTTCCCTGGGGCCTCAACAAGAGTTAGCGGTGAGGTATAGTCACTTTCCGCTGGCTCTACAACCACTAACTCCAACATGCGCTGAATTTCCGCGTCCATTATTTCTTTTTGCCGCGGTGATACCCTGTAGGGTTTCGACCGTACCGGCTCATCAGAGGTGAGCTCGATTTCGTGTGTCAGGAGGTGTGTCTTTCCCGGGCGACTGCTAAATAGGTCAGCGAATTCGCTCAACAACTGCTTTAGCGTGTCGACCTATGTCCCGCTTAGGAGATCTGCATTCACGGAGTGAGTCAGAATGTTTTCCACGTTGTCAATAGCGTCCGCACCTCCCTTCCAACCCTGACTCTCGCTGTCCAGCTCTTCTGGTTCATTTAGAGTCAGATTGACGATCCCGCTGCGTTCCACGAACGGCTTCTGCAGATTGCAATGATAGATTCTCACCTGCTTTCCCCTGCATGGAACCCTTAGCGCGTAATTCGTCTCCGAAAGTTTTTGCAACACTTCTACTGGACCATCCCAGTGAACTTCCAGCTTGTTTTTTCTCGATGGCCGGAGGATCATCACGCGATCGCCCGCGGTGAAACCTGGAAGTCGAGCGTTTCTGTCATAATAGACCTTGGCGGCCTCCTGGGCAGCTTTCATATTTCGATTTACTAATTCCCTCGTGTTGTTAAGGCGGTCCAGAAGTTTAAGCACGTACTCAACCACTGTCTGGTTCTCTCCTGTCCCTTCCCTCATTTCTCTCAGCATTCGGAGGGGAGAGCGGAGGGCTCTTCCGTACACGAGTTCTGCTGGCGTAAACCCCGTAGCTTCGTGGGGGACTGTTCGTAAAGCGAAAAGTGTGGCCGGCAGACAATCCTCCCAGTCTGCTTTATGCTCATAACAAAGAGCGCGTAGCACCCGCTTCAGCACCGAATGCAATTTTTCTACACTGTTGGACTGCGGATGATACACCGAGCTGTGCAACAGTTTTATTCCGCATCTTTCTAGGAATGTGGTCGTCAAGGCGCTTGTAAAGACCGTCGCCTGATCGGCTTGGATTTCGGCCGGACATCCTATTCTCGCGAACACTAACAAAAGGGCATCAACTATTTCTGTGGAGCTCAAGTCCTTCAACGGAATTGCTTCGGAAAATTTTGTGGCGGGACATAGCATAGTAAGCAAGTACTTATAGCCTGATTTCGTGTTAGGCAAAGGGCCTACTGTGTCTATTAGAAGCCGGCGGAAAGGTTCCGAGATCAGTGCGACAATTTTGAGTGGAGCCTTCCATGTCTCTCCCGGCTTGCCCACGCGCTGGCACGCATCGCATGATTTTACGTAGCGTTCTGCATCTTTGAAACAACCCGGCCAATAATATTCCATTATTAGGCGCTCCTTTGTTTTATTGATTCCCAGATGTCCTGCCCAGTCTTTTTCGTGGCAGAGACTCAGAATGTCCGCTCTGTATTTTTCGGGCACGACCAGCTGATCAAATGTTTTGCCTTTTCTGTCCTGGTAGTGTCGGTATAGTAAGCCTCCCTTCTCATGCATCGTTATGTTGCGTCTCGCGATGCCCTCTTTAGCTGTAAGGTGTAGTTTTTCCAAAGTGGGATCCTGCTTCTGTTCTTTTGTTAGGGACTCCCTGTTCACCTGCAGAAGGCGATCAAAACTACGCGATGTTGGAGATAAAACGGATCCTTCAGCGTTTTCTGATTCCTCTACCGACTTAGTGGTTGAAGTCCCTCGTCGCTCATTTGCTCGGTCAGCTGTCTCGCTTTCATTCCTCGTTGGTTCACTTCCCTCCTCATTTGATTGCAACGATATGCTGGCTGGTGCGTCTCTGGCTACCTGAGGTTCGGAAATCTGACTTAGTTGAGATGCGAGCTGACGAGTTTTCGATCTTGTCAAAGCTTGTATCACCCCGCTTCCGAGTTTCTGGCCTCTCTCGCGTAGCAATCGGTCTGATCGATTCGAGAAGAGGTAAGGATATTGAAGTGGCACGGCCTTCGAAACTGCGGCCTCAGTGATTAGCTCTCCAAACGTTCCACAAATTATTACTCTAGCTATGGGAAGGCATACACTGTGTTCTTCTACTGCCTGTTTTATCCACGAGACTTCTCCCGTAAAATCGTCCACTGACACGTAAGACGGGTGGACAACGTCCATCGTCGCGGCGCTATCACGAAGCACCCTGCACGGTTTCCCGTTAACGTGCAGCTCGTGCAGGTATGGCCGAACTTCTAGCACTTCGCGTCTTTCTGCTAGGCCCTTTATCTCGCATCGCGTTTCGGGCGTGTGACGCACCCTCTTCAGTGCCCAACCTTCTGCGCGAAACGTACTCCTCTGCTAGCGCAGCGGCCCTTTCAACTGTGTCGACTTTTTCCCTGTCTTGAACCCACAGTTTCACCACTTGGGGAATGCTTCGGTAAAATTGCTCAAGGCAAAAACACTCAATGATGTTGTCTCGGCTTTCATAAACCTCGGCTCCTTTTAGCCACTCTAGCAGATTCGTCTTTAGTCCATAGGCGAAATCCGGATAGCCCTCGCTATCGTTTTTCATTGCGTTCCTGAAGCGCTGACGGAAAGCTTCGGCTGACAGAAGGTACCTTTTAACCAGGCTGGCTTTGACTTTTTCGTAGTCAGCTGCGTCTTGTGAGCTAAGTCTCGCTATGACTTCAGCTACTTCACATGGCAAGAGTGTCAGAAGCCGTTGCGGCCATGTACTGCGAGCAAAGTTCTCCCTTTCGCAAGTTCTCTCAAAGTTTCCCAGGTACAATCCTATGTCCCTTCCACTTTCATAGGGCTGCATGAATCTGTTCATTCTATTTGATTGTACATCGCTTGCTCTTTCAGGAGACCCGGCTCTCAAACTGTCGCCTTTTTTTCGATTTTCGCTTTCAAGCTGCAATCGCTTTAGATTTCTTTCTTCTTTCTCAGCTTCCCACTTTTGCCGTTCTTTCTCTTTTTCCCATTCCGCTTCCCTTTTTCTTTTTTCTTCTTGTACCAAATTCCACGTATCTACCAGCTGATCGTCATCTACGTGCTTTTGAATTGTCTTGCATATTTTAAGTTTTGTAATTTTTACGTGTACTTCTATTGACAGTTCCTCGCATAACAACAGCAAGTCCGACTTTGACAATTTCATAAGGTCCATGACAATGCCTTCTCCGCTTTGGCAATGCTATCTTCAAAATGTCGTGAGATTACCGTTTCTCAATTGACATACACTTCCCAGTGATTCTAGATTATTCTCTCAAAATCTGAAGCCTGGCTAATCCTATAGCAAAATGCCGAAACGCTTACCGGCTGAGAAATCACGATGTCGCACGGTCCATCCCAGGTGCTACCAACCAGTTGTTAGAGATGAGGGGTCCTTGAGTGAGCTGACTCTTTCAGCGCCGCAGGTCCCTTCTCCGAATGACGTTGTCGGACTTGGTTATGAAGGAAACTGTACAGGGGGTTTATTTTACATTATTTACAAGATTTTGGAACCCATTGGAGGGTGATGGGGGAAGGTCGGAGGATCTGAGAAGATCTGAGGATGATCGAGGATTCTGTCCTCACGGCACTCGTCGTCCAGTTTAAAAAGGGTCCGGTCCCTAGGATTCCCCAGGTCCGAGAATGTCTTCGCCAGGTTGGGCGTGGCCTAACTTGCGCTGTCGTACTCACACACGCACACGCACACGCACACGCGCGCGCGCATGCACATGCATATATATATATATATATATTTTTTCTTCAGGAATTCTTAAGTATTCTTCAGGACTGCAGTAGTATAGCATCAGATTGACGCTTTGTGACCTGCAGGGCAGAGCGAAAAGGAATGTAACACGCAAACAGAAGCAACAGTTGAAAAAAAAATAAATCTAAAAATGTGGCGAGTAGAGCAAACATTTGCAAGGTTGGAGGAGGAAAGGGGAGAAACGAGAAACGAGAGAAAGGGGAAGGAAGGCGGTGCGGGGGGCATAGGCAGCGTGGCAGCAACAAGCGTACGAACACAAAACGAACAATTTTTTTTCTTTTCCCCTTACTCGTCTTCCTGCCGAAGGACAGCTGTGTGGCCATCTTTGGTGGTGTCTGTGTGGAGAATGGTCGGGGCAGACTCATTTTATGGGCCAAAGTAGAGGTTTCGAGTGGGAAAGTTTATATCGTGGAGCGCTCGCTGTTGGGTCAGTGCTAATCTCCAGAGAGTATACTTCTTAAATAGTGTTGGGGACGAGGGGTCATTGAGTGGGCTGACTCTTTCAGCGCCGCTGGTCCCTTCTCCGAATGACGTTGTCGGACTTGGTTATGAAGGAAACTGTACAGGGGGTTTATTTTACATTATTTACAAGATTTTGGAACCCATTGGAGGGTGATGGGGGAAGGTCGGAGGATCTGAGAAGATCTGAGCATGATCGAGGATTCCGTTCTCACGGCACTCGTCGTCCGGTTTAAAATGGGTCCGGTCCCCAGGATTCCCCAGGTCCGAGAATGTCTTCGCCAGGTTGCGCGTGGCCTAACTTGCGCTGTCGTACTCACACACACACACACACACACACACACACACACACACCCACACACACACACACACACACACACACACACACACACACACACACACACACACACACACACACACACACACACACACACACACACACACACACACACACACACACACACACACACAGCACTTCACATAGGGACGCGCCCCGTCACATGCCCCGCCGGAGGAAGAGGGTGCCGCTGGACAATCCCCCCCCCCACCAGAGAGAGTGTTGTATTCGCGTCCGAACGACAGTTCTCACGTTCCAGCCGGCCACGTCTTCCGGGAAGTCCGAATTGGCGAGACGCCGGCGAGCAGGCATAGTTGATGTGGTGCTCCGGGCCGCACGATCTTCCGCGAACAATGTTGTTTTCAAACGGCAGTGGAATCCTCCGTCTCGAATCCAATAAACCTCGCGAGGACCGAGCGTGGGAACCAAAATGCCTATCGCTGTGCAGTGACCCCAGTTGCAGGTGTCCTGGCCGAATACGCAGCTGAATCAGACCACCGGCTGTCGCCAGAAACCTTACAATAGGATAGTCAAATGCACGCTCCGCTTTGCAAAGTACGGAATAATTCTGCGCAAATGGACGCCAATCCAAGGAAACTTTCGAATTTCTTAGGAGTTGCTGGAGCTTCGTAAGCCACAAGAGCCGAGAGTTCTTCACGATCGCCATGAATATTGAGTCGCTCCGTGGTGTGACCGAAGTAGTTTACTGGCACAACCAAAGCACTTTTCTTGTCTAAAGCGAATCACTGCCGCGGTAAGTTTTTCGAAGAACAGTCTAAGAAGTCTCTGATGCTCTTCAAAAGTGACCGCGAAGACAGTCATGTCACCCATGTATACCACTGCCATAGTCCAATTCATATAGCCCAACACGAGGTCCATAATGTGCTAGAACGTGGCCGAGCCATCCGAGAGACCGAAGGGTATATGATTGAACTGGTAAACGCCGCCAGGGGTTACAAACGCGATCGCTTCCGCGTCATAGGGATGAAGAGGAGTTTCCAGTAGTCCGAAAGGAGGTCTAAGGTGGAAAAATATCATGACCCCTTCAGGTTGTAGATCACATCGTAAAGTCGAGGCAGCGGGTATTTGTTGAGATGCGTAATGGCGTTTTGCTTACGGTAGTCAACGCAAAAACGGATTTTCCCATCCTTCTTCGGCCCAAGGACGACAGCGGAGGACCAGGAACTACATAAAGTGAAAATTATGCGCTGTCGAAAATATCATCCACGTGCTGGTGGATGGCCTGCCGTTTCTCTAGGGCCACACGACGAGCTTGGTGTGTCCCGCGGCCTTTAGTGCTGATTCTATGAGTTGCCCAGAAAGTGCACCACAACTTACAGAGACTGAGCGCAAGAAAACTTCGGGGTTCTTGCAACAGTGGCTTCAGTGAGGCGAGCATCGCGGAGCTCAGGTTCTGGCCTAAATTGAACGATTCCAACAGAACAGCTGCTGCTGAGAGCGGTGCTCTGTCCTCATAATACGGTGCGGGAGCCTTAAGTAGCAGGGCCGCACAGATGGAACAAGGAGGGCCAGGGCACAAAACGGATGCTGCACCAAGGAGAACACGCAGAACGGAAAACGGAGCACGACAGACTGACTGCTTAGGTTGAGCAGCAACACATGAACTTCTCTCTTGACCACAGACGGAAGATTCCGAGGTGAGGTCATACGCGGGCTGGAGGTGAATCTCGAAAAGCACGCCTGCGGTGACCCGGCTGGCAAGCTGGCCACGCGCCCAAATGGCCGCTCCCGGTAGTATAATGGCGTCGGAAGCTGCCAACACTGCGCACAGATAGGACAGCGGGAAGCGGCGCCGGTACTTCGAGGCGATGTCGAGAAGAAAAAAAGAGGAACATTTTGTCGCCAGCAGCAGACACCGGTGTAGGCTGCCACCGAGGTTGGAAATCTGCCTCACCAATCGTTGGTCACAGTCACCGGTGAACCCGCGGTGTCGGTTTAAAACAATTGGGAACTCCCGCTTGCTGACACTAGCCGCACCCGCGGATTGCCGGCCAAATCGGACTGTCGGCGACGACAAATTCGTTGACGAAAGTAGTGCCGAAAGTACGCACATCTACAACGATTCATCCAAGTTGATGAAGGAAGGCGCCTTTAAACGCTGAAAGCCGAGTTCTGGATGCTGGAAGAAGCAAGGGGGGGGGGGGTCAGAGGGGTTGCCACTAGCAGTTTGTCCAACGCATTTACAGCAGCAAGAGTGTCGGCCAGGGAACTCAAATGCTGGTCAAGTAGGGCTATGTCGACAAACATGTAAGGCGCAGCAGAGGAACCTGAAAGTGTCACATATAATAAGGAGTCAAAGATAAAATTATGAATGAAAGAAGTGTGAAGAAGACGACGTAACTTAGCTGAAGAATAAAGAGAAAGAAGAAGCATTCGGTGAGGTGGAGAGAGATGACTGGGGGAGAAGCATTCGGTGAGGTGGAGAGAGATAATTGGTGGAGAAGAGAAGAAGGAGAACATGACGACAAGACATACGTGGACTTACGCCAAGGCTATAAAAGGGCGAGGGAGAGCGAGGCACGGGGGGGGGGGAACAGAGAAGCGGAGGCTCCGGCGGGTCAGGGACGCTTCGGCTGGAAGAGAGCGACGCCGGCTACTGCTCCGGTGAGCTCGCGTTCACCGGCTTCGCTTCGTGGATTTCCTGCCGTTCCCGAGCCCGTTCCGGGGAGTCAACGGTAGATGGTACCACCTGCTACGACCACGGGTGCCTCCAGCGCTGTAGCCACCCATCCGGGTGGTGCCCCAATGCCAACAACACCGGCATCACCTCCACGGGTGCTTGGACCGGGAGCTTATACGGCGCCGCCAGCGGCGCCAGCCCAAGCACGTCGAACGCCGCCTCGACGCCGGCTACTGGACCCACTCAACGCCGCAGCCGCACCGCACGATCCGTTAGCACGAACGCCGGCCACCAACAGTAGAACACTAGTAGAAGACGTTGTTAGAAGTGTTCTCGGGTCGTGTGTATTTATAGTCTGTGTTTTGTGTTAGTTTTGTTAGTTTTGTGTGCTAGTGTGTGTGACACGTAGGGTGTATTAAATATGCGCCTGTGTGGGTACACATGGCGCCTAATCCATTCTTTCGGTTCGAGTGTTCTCCGGGGAGGTCCGTGACAAAGATAAGTGGCGAGCCTGTGCCAGGATTCCTTTGCTTTTTTTCTTTTTGCTTTGTCTAGAATATTTCCGAGCTCTCGACAGCAGAAAGTATGGATTTGGCAAAAACGATAGAAATGGCGCTCAAGATAGGGTTAAGCAAAGAAGAGGGGATACGTCCCTATGAGGAGGAGGCAAAGAGGCAGTGAGAGGAAAGAGCGCAAGCACGCGCAGACTCTCGCGCGGCAGAAGAGCGAGAAGCTAGAAGAGCTCGCGAGGCAGAAGAACAGGGGGAAAGAAGGATAGAACGGGAGAAGGAGTTTCTTTTCTAGAAACAGGCGCATGTCGCGAGAGGATATGAGATCAGGGACAGTGACCAGCGTTCCTTAGCGGGTAGAGAATCTCCTAGACCGGCCAGAATTTGTCCAATGAAGCTGATGGCTCCCTTCGATGACAAAAGAGGTGATCTGGACGCATATCTGCAAGGATTCGAGCTGATAGCTTTGGGGCAAGGCTAGGAGCGCAGTGAATGGGCCACGGCATTGAGCATGTGTTTAGTTGGAGAGGCGCTCAATGTGTTTGGAAGGATGCCTGCTGCTGATTTCATGGACTACGAGAAATTCAAAAAGGCGCTCCTCCAAGGATTCAGGCTTACGGCAGAGGGTTTTCGTGAGAGATTTCGCAGCAAGAAACCTGAGGATTCGGAAACCGCTAAGCAGTTTTCCTAGAGGCTGACCAACTATTCTGATAGGTGGCTTAATATGTCAAACACAGAAAAGAGTTTTGAAGGGGTGCGTGACAAGCTGGTCACAGAGCAATTTTTTAGCGTGTTGCAGCTCAAAGCTAGCGCTATTCCTGAAAGAAAGTGTGTTCAATGGAAGAGTTAGCCGACAGTGCAGACAAATTCTTCGAGGCTCAAGGGCTAAGAAATTTGAGTAAGGCAAAGGAGGAAACCCAAAAGATCCTAGAGACAGATGCGGCAAAACCAAGAGCATATGGCGGTGCATCTAAGGCGCCAGTAAGGTGTTTTCTCTGCGGCAAGGTGGGACACCGTGCAGTTGACTGTCGGACTAGTACCGCTGCCCAAACTAACACAGGTTGTGCGCAAGGTTGTAAGAGGAGGGGTCATACTCTGGATGAGTACCGATACAGAACGCAGGACCGAGCTGCATGCGTTGTCGACTCTAGGGTAGAACTTGACACGCCACGTGAAATTCCACAGCTGAAAGGATAGCAAACGCCGCTGGAAAATGAGGCGGTGAACGAAACACCCAAGTCGAAAGCAGCAATGCCGGTTGTGGTTTGGCAAATAGGGGACCGTCCTATATTGGTGCTTAGAGACAGCGGAGACAACACAGTCTTGGTTCGTAGAAGCCTGGTGAAGGATGAGGATCTTACAGGGGAAGCGTCGGCCTTACTCTTGTAGATTGCACAGTAAGGTACCTTCCTGAAGCCAGGATTCTAGTGTCCATGCCATATTATACGGGGGAGGTAGTGGCAAAATGCGGTGACCAACCCATCTACGATCTCATATTGGGAAACATTACGGGTGCCAGAAGTGTCTAAGACCCCGACCCCGAGTGGAGGATGCTCGACTTTGAAGAACATCCAAAGGAGGAAAGGCCCGCGACAGCTCAGACGGGTTCAGTCAGTTTCTCGTCGCCAGTGGAGACGAGAGCTCATGCGACAGCCCGAGCACCGCAGCGTTCACTCTCTACCCCTGTTACGATGTGCCTGAGCGTAACACCGGTCGAAGTTGCAATTAGGCAAAAAGAAGACCCGAGCTTGAAGGCCTGCTTCGAAAGACTCGGGGAAAAAGTGAAAAGAAAGAAGAGACGTACGTCATTCGAATATCAATTGGTAAATGGACTTCTGCACAGGGAATGCACATTTAGTTCAGGAAGGCGGGTCCAAGAGCTGGGGCTGTCGAGAGGTATGCGAGAGACCGTGCTACGCATAGGACATGACTCCATTATGGCGGGACATCAGGGTGTTCAAAAAATAGTGTCTAGGATCACCGAGGAGTTTTTTTGGCCGGGTGTACAGAGTGACGTTAAGCGCTTTGTTCACTTATGTGACGTGTGCCAGTGCACAGTTCCGATGGGAAGAGCTGGTCCCGTACCTTTGGGCAAGATGCCAGCCATCGACCTGCCGTTTCAGAGTGACTATTGACATTGTGTGGGTGGGATAAGGTACTAATAAACAACAATTTCAATGAAGACAGAAGATAACGCTGGAGCGGACTTCATGAGTAGAGCAATCTGAAGAGCTCTAGGTATCTCTGGGATGTATCTTGTTGTTGTTGCTGTGTTAATGTATCTCTTGGATTTATCTCTGCATGGCCAACGGCAGTGGTGTGTTAGTGTTCTGAAAACGTAGTTTGGTGTGCTGTTAGTGATGCGCTCTCGGTGTGTGCTGTACATCTACGGAATGTTGTATGCTGGGTCCAGAATTGCCACAGAAGATAGTCGGTTGGCTGGATGGCTTGAAGCTGAGTATGACGCGAGCAGTTTTTCATGAAACAACTCTTGAGAGAGGGGGCCCTTGTAACATATAGTAAGGAGTCTAAAATAATATTATGAAGGAAAGAGGAGTGAAGAAGACGACGTGAACTAACCGAAGAATAAAGAAGATTAAGAAGCATTCGGTGAGGTGGAGAGAGATGACTGGTGGAGAAGGATTCGGTGAGATGGAGAGAGTTGATTGGTGGAGAAGAGAAGAAGGAGAAGACGACGACAAGGCTTACGTGGACTAACGCCAAGGCTATAAAAGGGCGAGGGAGAGCGAAGCACGGGGGAAAAGAACAGAGAAGCTGAGACTCCGGGGGGTCAGGGACACTTCGGCGGGAAGAGAGCGACGCCGGCTGCTGCTACGGTGAGCTCGCGTTCTAATGCTTCGCTTCGTGGACTTCCTGCCGTTCCTGAGCCCGTTGCGGGGTGTCAACGGATGACGCTGCCATCTGCTATGGCCAGGGGTGCCTCCAGCGCTGTTTCCACACATCCGGGTGGTGCCCCCAATGCCAACAACACCGGCATCACCTCCACGGGCGTTTGGACCGGGAGCTTGTACGACGCAGAGAGCGACGATGCCAGCGACGCCAGTCCACGTACGTCGAACGCCGTCTCGACGCCGGCTACTGAACCCATGCAACGCCGCAGCTGCACCGCACGAACCGTGAGCACGAACGCCGACCACCAACAGTAGAACGCTAGTAGTAGACGTTGGTAGAAGTGTTCCCGGGTCGTGTGTATTTATAGTCAGTGTTTTGTGTTAGTTTTGATTACTAGTGTGTGTGACACGTAGGGTGCATTAAATGTGTGTCTGTGTGGGTACACCTGACGCCTAATCCCTTTTTTCGGTCCGAGTGTTCTCCGGGGAGATCCGTGACAGAAAGCGACGTAGAGAGAGGACGCGGATAAAGCAGAAGTCTGGGGCCTTACGGAGCCCTGGGAGAACTGGGCCCTCAGAGTCCTGCCGGTTGGTTCTTCGATAGGGAAGATCCGGCGCACTCCCTTGAATAGTGGCACCGCTGGCCGCAGCGGAAGCAGATTACATCTAGATAGGCACGGTCTAACCGGGAAGAGGCTGCAAAGGAGCTACAATGTGTGGAGCCAGCTCCGTAAATCTACGTCGGTCGGATGATGGCGAGCCACGCCGGGCTCGCAATGTCATATCTGATTCGACGGCGATTGCCGTGGCGCCGCGAACCGAATCGAGGCATCCGAAGCGCTGAACCTCGCGGTTCTTGATGGGAACCACGAACGCCTCGCTGCCGACCAACGCCACGGTTGTCTGTGGCGAACGCGGCAGTGACTGCAGAGCCAGCCGCTCAACGGCGGGGACGAGGTCTGGGTAGCTTTCCCTGGGCGCCTGGCGGCGAGAATGAAGGCGCTTTCATTGCAGCCGTGGGCGATCCGATACGCAGAAGTCAGCCAGGAAGCCCACTGCGACAGAGTAGGTGCCCAGATGTTCACGGGAAATGTTCTGGAGCAGCTCTGTAGCGCCTACCCGAAGCTTGCTTATTAGCTTTCGGGCCTTCGTTTGGCCGTTCTACCGACGCAGCGCCCTGATGGTGTCAGGTTGCATTCCGTAGGCTTTCCACGAGGTGGTGCCGTCAAAGGTAAGAGAATAAGTGGCTAAATCCAGCGGCTGCGACGGTCAGACAGGGCAGACCGGTCCGCGCCGCTCATACCACTTTCGGTAGCGGCTTCAGGTCCGGTGCTGCACAGGTCAGCCGGCACTACGCGGCAGACCTCGCGCTGGAGTGCACCAACCTGCTCAGGGTGCGCAGCCAGCCCAAGAAGCACAGAGAATCGGTCCAATATTGGAGTAAGATAGTTTCAGTCTCGTCTTTTGTTGGATTGGGCCGATTGCATCTGCTGTTTGGGAAGCGGGCGCTGAACGCCGTCAATCCGCCGGTCAACCGGTGCGTGATGCGCTGGAGGGCGATCAGCACCCGGTAGAATTCGGGGCCGTCTTAACGGCCAGGGCTACCAGCACCTTGTGCTGCATCGGCCGGTGATCGAACTCGGCTGTCGGTCTCGTCGGGTTCTTGATTATCGGTGCGAGTGAGCGGCATCCCATCGCTGCCATGAAATATGCTACGGAGAAAAAGCACACGGGGAAGCCCTCGGCCAGCTGGCATTTCTATCTGTATTCTCTCCTAGCGCGCTTTTGCACTTCTTCGCATTTGCTCAAGAACCCGCCTTCGTCTTTTTTGGGCGGTAACAATATATTTACTACATATTGTTTTCTTAAACGACATTGATTGCCTCATTTATGCCCTTAAGATATAAATCACGTTAAAGAGACACCCCGAATTGATGGCTCACTCTTCAGCGCGTTCTTCTGGCAAGCCTGCGAAGGCGATGCTATCCCGGCGACGACAGCCGCGTTTTCAACGGGGCCAACACAAGGCTGTCATGTACTGTTCCATCCGAGTGCGCGTTAAAGAAACCCACGTGGTCAAAATAAACCCGAAGCCCGCCATTACAGCGCCCTTCGTAGCGAAATGTGTCACTTTCGGATGCAAAACTCCCTACCCCACATACCATAGCCTGTTCTTGCACGTGCAGCGGTGATCGCTTCTCGGGGCGAAACCATCGAGGCAACGTTTAATTTCTAGCAATTATGTACGACATCTTTATACACGAGCCTTGCGACAATGGCATTAAAAAATTATTTGGCTAAGAATAATACCAGTGTCTAGAAATGTTGATAGCGTAGTTATATCTCCAGCCACAGTCGGAAAAATTTCCCTTTTTACCTAAGCGAAATATATGAAGAGTTATCGTCTTTCTGGTTGGATATTTTGAGTTGATCTGCGCCTGTCAACGGCGCAGTACTGCTGCTAATTATTTTTGACATTGAAGTCAGCCTATTTACGTCGTAAATGTTTGGCCAAAGATGGCTTCAGGAATATAGTGCGCATTCGTTCCCGAATAACGCTACACTTACCAGACACAGCACAGCCAACAAGCAGTCGTGCACAAGAGGGCATCCGGTGACCTTGTAAGTAGCATTGCCTAGATAGGAGACAGACGGGTAATAAACAGCGGTTCACTCTACTCCCCACAACTTCCGTCGATTCGTTAAGACCCGCCGTTCATGAAAAAGACAGCCATAGCAAGACTTTTCATCAGAGGCTATTGAATTGAGTAGACGGTGCTTGCGACTGGTCAGGCGTCTTGTGTTCGTCCCCTAGGGCGCTATACCCAGTAGTTTTACACAACAGCAAGCATCTGACGAGCTTTTTTTTCTCCCGGTTTATTACTCCTCGAATGCCTTAGGTAAGGAAAGAGAAATGCAAGAATAAAGAGTATAAGGAGAAGAATTTTAGATGTGGACGAAATGGTAGAATTAAGCAAGGCGAAAGACACGCGTTGAGTAAGAGGTGTGTCGTGGGGGCAGGCAGAGTAGCGAATCGAAGGCAGCTGTTTTTTTCTTTCCTGCCCACCGAGAAGGAATTCAATGTGCACGGTTTTTTTTCTTTTTCCTGCATCCGCCTAGGGCGTGCAGCCTAGAAAGCGGTGAAATTGATTTGGCTCCTTCCGTGCTTTCTTTACTGTTGCTTCCACTGTCGGTACAACAGGGCTTTTGCTTCCTCGGCCTTTGCTGGAAGCGTTGGCAGTGACCGAGCTGGTCAACACAAGGCTAATATGACTCAATCGAACAAGCCTGTGTGTCGCTCGGGTGCCCCTTACGCTGCCTGCGCCTTAGACGCACACGACAGAAAGATTGAACAGTGAGGAAAGCAGCCTCGGCAGCGCGACTCCAATGCCATTTCGAAGTTACCTCCCTCTTTTATCCCTCTCTTGCTTTGTAGACCTTAGCATTCTATGGTCGCTGCAACGCACCCTTCCGAGGACGGCCACATCCTTAATGATGCCAGGTTTAGCGCATAGTATGAAGTCGATTTCATTTTTAATCTCACCATTGGGGCTTTTCCAGGTCCACTTCCTGTTTTCTTGGTTGCGGAAGAAGGTATTCATGATCCGTAAATTATTTATATCCGCGAATTCGACTAATAACTCTCCTCTGCTATTTCTAGAGCCTATCCCATAGTCACCTACCGCGTGGTCGTCAGCCTGCTTCTTGCCCACCTTCGCATTGAAGTCGCCCATCAGTACAGTGTACTGCGATTTTACTCTATTCATTGCTGATTCTACGTCCTCATAGAAGCTTTCAACGGCCTGGTCATCATGGCTGGATGTGGGTGCGTAGGCCTGCACCACTTTCAGCTTGTACCTCCTATTCAGCCTAATTACTATAGCTGCTACCCTCGCGTTAATACTGTAGAACTCCTCTACGTTGCCAGCTATATCCTTATTAATGAGGAAACCCACACCTAGTTCTCGTCTATCCTCTAACCCGCGATAGCACAGTATGTGTCCGTCCTTTAGTACTGTATACCCCTCACCTGTCCTCCTACTTCGCTAAGCCCTATCACATCCCATTTAATTCCCGCTAGTTCCTCGAACAGCACTGCTAGGCTAGCCTCACTAGCTAAGGTCTAGAATTAGCTTAGACTTGAAGAGGGAACGGAAGAAGCTAGCGAAGAAGAAGACCATTAACGAGTTAGCCGTAAGAGGGAAAGCACAGGAGTTTAGGATAGCGCTGCAAAACAGATACTCGGCTTTAACTGAGGAAGATGATCTTGATGTTCATTCAATGCACGATAACCTGACATCAATAATTACGGAGTGTGCAGTAGAAGTAGGCGGTAGGACAGTTCGAAAAGATACCGGGAAGCTATCTCAGGTGACGAAAGATCTGATTAAGAAGCGCCAAAACATGAAGGCATCTAACACTACCGATAGAATAGAACTAACGGAGCTATCAAAGTTAATAAATAAGCGCAAGGTAGCCGACATAAGGAAGTTTAATATGGAGAGAATCGAGCATGCTATAAAGAACGGAGGTAGCCTAAAAACAGTGAAGAGGAAACTAGGCATAGGTAAAAACCAGATGTATGCATTAAGAGACAAGCAGGGCAATGTCATTAGCAATATGGATAAGATAGTTAACGTAGCCGAAGAGTTCTACACAGACCTGTACAGTAGCCAATGTAATCAGAGCGCTAATGAGAAAGACAGCAGTGCACAGCAATGCGTCATCCCGCCAGTAACGAAAGATGAAGTAAAGAAAGCCTTAGAAGCAATGAAAAGGGGAAAAGCAGCTGGAGAAGATCAGGTAACAGCAGATCTGTTGAAGGATGGAGGGGACATCGTGCTAGAAAAACTAGCCACCCTGTATACGCAATGCCTTATGACCTCGGCTGTACCAGAAGCTTGGAAGAATGCAAACATTATCTTAATTCATAAGAAGGGAGACGCCAAGGACTTGAAAAATTACAGGCCGATCAGCTTAATATCCGTTGCCGACAAAGTATTTACCAAGGTAATCGCTAATAGAGTCAGGGCAACGTTAGACTTTAATCAACCAAATGATCAGGCAGGCTTTCGTAAAGGATATTCTACAATAGATCATATTCACACTATCAATCAGGTGATGGAGAAATGCGCAGTATATAACCAACCTCTATATATAGCTTTCATTGATTACGAGAAAGCATTCGACTCAGTGGAAACCTCAGCAGTCATACAGGCATTGCGTAATCAGGGGGTAGAAGAGCCTTATGTCAAAATACTGGAAGATATATATAGCAACTGCACAGCTACTTTGTCCTCCATAAAGTCAGCAATAAAATTCCAATAAGGAAGGGCGTCAGGCAAGGAGACACGATCTCGCCAATGCTGTTCACCGCATGTTTGCAGGAGGTATTTCGAGGCCTGAATTGGGAAGAGTTGGGAATAAGAATAAATGGAGAATACCTAAATAATCTGAGATTTGCTGATGACATTGCCTTGCTGAGTCACTCTGAAGGTGAACTGCAAATCATGATCAACGAATTAGACAGGCAGAGCAGATCGATGGGTCTAAAAATTAACATGCAGAAAACCAAGGTAATGTTCAACAGCCTAGCAAGGGAACAACAGTTCACAATTGGCAGCGAGAGCCTAGAAATGGTGCCGGAATACGTCTACTTAGGGCAGGTAGTGACAGCTGATCCGGATCATGAGAGGGAGATAACTAGAAGGATAAGAATGGGGTGGAGCGCATATGGCAAATTCTCGCAGATCATGAGTGGCAGTTTTCCAATTTCCCTCAAGAGGAAAGTGTACAACAGCATAATCTTACCAGTACTCACCTACGGGGCAGAAACGTGTAGGCTATCGAAAAGAGTTCAGCTTAAGTTAAGGACAACGCAGCGAGCCATGGAAAGAAAAATGATAGGTGCAACGTTAAGAGATCGGAAGCGGGCAGAGTGGGTGAGGGAACAAACACGGGTTAATGACATCCTTGTCGAAATCAAGAGAAAGAAATGGGCTTGGGCAGGGCATGTAATGCGAAGGCAAGATAACCGCTGGTCTTTAAGGGTAACGGAGTGGGTTCCAAGAGAAAGTAAGCGTAGCAGGGGGCGGCAGAAGGTTAGATGGGCGGATGAGATTAAGAAGTTTGCAGGCAAAGGGTGGATGCAGCTGGCAAAGGATAGGGTTAATTGGAGAGACATGGGAGAGGCCTTTGCCCTGCAGTGGGTGTAGTAGGGCTGATGATGATGATGATGATGATGCTTTGTAGAATGAAATCTCCGACCTTTTGCTATCGTCGTCAGAGCAAAGGGATTTGTGATTTCTCGCCCAGCAACGCTGCTTTTCTGATTTTACTTCTGAACGTTGCGCCGGCCCCTGACTTTATACAACCTTGAAACTTAGAGATTTAGCTGTTGTGGCTGTTCTTTTTCGTCCCTAGGCTGCGCTTCGTGAGTCTCTGTAGTGCAATGCTTGCTTTCTTTTCCTGAATCTTTTTCGATTATTTAGTTTCTCGCTTTTCACCTTAATAAAGTCTGACTTTGTATTTATTTTATTTTTATTATTTTTTCAGTGACTCTCAGCTCTGCAGCTTCTACACGCCGGAAAGGCAGTATTACGACGACTGCGTGCTGCTTCCTCCCACCCTTCTTTGTCCGCTTCCCTTGGGAAACTTAGGAGGCTTTCCATGACACATCTGCGGAAAGGCGAAAGTGTGATTCGCACAGCGTTCAATATTCTTTTTTTCCTACGCCTCCCGGCCGTTTTTCAGACTGTGCGAATGGGCGGAGCAAACCTTGCCGCTGTTTCTCCAATGACGCATCTGAGTAGGCTCTTGGATGTGAGCCTGCATTCTCCTTGCCTCGGCTGTGATGTGAAATATTTGGCCCTCGGAACAGAGCAGTCGCAAGCGCCGTATTGTGTAACATCCTTATTTCTTCAAGCGTTATGAGGAAAGAATCACAGACGCTGCGATGGTCTCATGTGATCAACTCCTTTAGCAGAATGCAATTTTAGTATCATGCTTTTCGTTTTCGGCACGTTCCAGTGCCTCTAGTTCACACCAATTCATATTCCTTCAGTTTGGTTGGTTCCACAGAGTTTTAATAGGGAGTTTATATTTAGACGACTGTGTCGGTTAGAAGAAAAAAAAAATAGCGTAATACGAGAGCGCAAAAGCCGAACGTAAACGCCACTTGGGTCCTTGGCTAAGCGGCGGACGCAAACTCAGGACTATATATCGCAAAAGTACTTCTGAAAGGAATTAAATTACAGTGCTAATTAATGTCCTAAAAACACGCTAAAGTATTAAATTGCATTACCAATTACCTCCCCCAAAAAGTAACCGCATTATATAGCAATTAGTACACAAAAGTATTGCAAGCACTTTTAAATATCTTTTGGGAGCCGCAGCGATGGCTCAGTGGTTATGGCAGTCGACTGCTGACCCGAACGACGCGGGTTTGATAGTGGCCGCGGCGGTCACATTTCTATGGAGGTGAAATGCTCGAAGCCCATGTACTGTGCTATGTCAGTGAGTGTTAAAAGAGCACTTAAACGCCTTTCGAGAAGAGCACATCAACTCGCTCAAGGAATGCATTTTTTTCTCATGAACATCTTAGCCAAATATGCTTATGCACGCACCTGGGAACCCACACTCACGCGCGAAATTTGGCGAGGCCTTTCGGTGAATTTTTCATGCTCGCACCGTTTTCTGTCGCACTACTGCTCCTGAGTGTACCAGTTCAGAGATGGCTGTTGGTTAGATTATTTCAGACGTCAGGAGGTTACCATGGCTGTGGCCAATAAGCGGCGTACGTAGCTCCGGCGGCTCATGAAGCTCTGCCCCCGGCGGTGGGGCCGGCGAAGGAGCGCCAATCTTTCAGCGCTGAAAACGTATCGACAGGAGAGGGAAAGACGCAAAGACTCCGACATTCAAATTTTGACCCCGTATAGCTCATCTTCTACAAACGGCATAAAAAAAATTAGCTACGCTTTAACGACTGCCGAACATGGTTAGAGAGCAAAAGCTGTGGTTTATCGGGCAACTAGACTCGGCTTGGCGTCTATATCGTTGAATGCGTTCCACGCACAGCATAGGAAGCGCGCCCACCCTGACACCCCGTCAGGTGGCAGTTAAATTAACGGTTCATCGTGAGATGTTGGTCACCCAATGAACGCTGCGGCCTATTCTGCCACCATATGCTACCGAATCGAATGCTCAAAGTTCAAGTGATGTGACACCATGGGGGAACACATATGGTAAGGCCTGCAGCCACATTTTACCTTTGGTTTAGTTTAACGTCAACCGGCAACGCGCGCCAAAATCGACTTTACCTAGCGTAGTGATACGTTCGCTTCAAAATTGGAGGACGCTCATGTTTCGCCTCTAAGAGTGAAACGTGACAGCGTGTTGCAGGACTGCCAGGGAGTCCACAGAGCGCCATCGCCAGTTCGAGGCCACGACTTTCCCGTTGGAAATATCTCTCGGAGTCCTCAAGAGGTTTCTCAAATTAGTCCATCCGCTGCCCGAAGAGGTCACGAATGGGCTGCAGTGACCCTACTCGCGGAATTGGTTGTTTTGCGCCATCGTTGTGATGCTGATTTTAGAAGAAAGGAAAGGCGCAGTAACTGCCTCACATATCAGTTTACATCTCAACCGCGCCGTGAGTGAAGTGAGAGAGTTTGGACTGAAACAGAAACGACTGAAAGATAGGCTGCAATGGAGGTCTGCGTGACCGCTGGTGTCGCATTCGTTGACCGCAAGAGCACACAGACGCGTATATCACAGGCGCCTGGGTGGTACGGGTTCCATGACAACGCAATGGTTGACACACGCACAAATCATAACGCACACAGGTCCAGTCGCCACTGCCTGCCCGTCTGAAGCCCGAAGAGGTCGTCAAGGCTTGCACCCACGCTGCCGCCCGCAGGGACGAAACTATCCTGTTATCACCGGGCTTCGCGTTCGGACGTGATGGCGTTTTCATAGTTTTTGTCTGCGGGTCCTCCGAAATAATACCCACAACTCTTGTGCGGTGCCAGTGCACGTTTTAAAGAACCCTGGGTCACCAAAATTACCGAAGCCCTCCAGTACGGCCTCCCACATAGCCTCAGTCACTCTGGAACGTAGAACTGCATAAACTCAAACCGAACGCGGTCAGATCACTACCTATCGTACCTCAGAACAAGCTATTCGCACTTGCTTTCAGCTCTGAAGCATAGATGACACTGCTTTGCCCCAGCTCATGGCAGTTGATTGAAATTCTTTAGAGTAGAACGGCATGCTTATCGGGTCCCGTTTCAAAATTCGCATACTCTTATTTACATACATACATACATACATACATACATACATACATACATACATACATACATACATACATACATACATACATACATACATACATACATACATACATACATACATACATACATACATACATACATACATACATACATACATACATACATACATACATACATACATACATACATACATACATACATACATACATACATACATACATACATACATACATACATACATACATACATACAAGTTTTATTCTCCACAAAGAAGTGGAAGGAGGTGGAGGGAAAAGCCGTACATTTGCGGCTTGAAAAATCTGCCCCCTTACAGTGTATACAGCAGCAGAGTGGGGCAGTAGACAGTCACATTTTTTGGTTGCAAAGAGAAAATAAAACAGCACTGTATCGCATCAGACAATAAAATAAGCCTAAATAAGAGTTTCAATAGAGCACTAAATTTGGAAGCCTAGAATTTTTTTTTGAAAATGAAACAATGTAATGAAATTGAACATAAAGATAGACCTTTGCATTCATTCACAAAAACGAATATGAGTATCAAAATATTTGTACATATTTGGAAGAGACATATTTATTAGATCAGCAGCTTCTTTTGCTGCAGCATTCAATAATCGCGGAAGATTATACCCGAGTGTTTGTTGTCCATAGGCAGTGCGACATTTTGGAACTTTCCATTTTTCTGAAGTTCTGGTGCTGTAGGTGGGATAATTGGGTCTTAATTCTGCCATTTCCGTAAGAACGGTACACTCTCATTGGACACTTAAACTATACTGCCTGCATAATTTGTATTCGTATATATTTCTTACTTTCAATTAATTAAGCGAAGCAAAGATATGTGAAGAAGGTGCTGTGTATTCAACGTTTTCAATTATTCGTACCAATTTGTTCTGTAGCCTTTCAAGCTTCAACACATTAGTTTTTTTTATGTTTCCCAAACTAAATGAGAGTAGTTTAGGTGGGAGAGAAATAGAGCGTTGTAGACCATTAGTTTATCTTTTTTTGGAAGAGTATAGCGGTTGCGATTTAAAATTCCAGTTATGAAGCTCAGTTTGCTGATTAGACTGTTTACATGATCATTCCATTGTAAAGATGAAGTTTTTTTTACTCATGTGCGTATCAGTACACAAAGACAATTCACGAAGCCAAAAACCACATTGCATTAATTTCGTCCGCTTTTAATCAGTTCGAACCAATGAGATATCGCACTCTGAAAGAGCGGCTAGTAACGGAACAATCTTCTGATAATGGAGTCACCAGAGATGTTAAACACGTGATAATGTGCGAATTTTTTATATCAGGAGTTCCACTAAACGACGCCGTGTAGTAATCCACAATTACATACATTACTTTGCAATAACCTGTCAATAGGGTTTCATTCGACATCAATCCCGAAAACTGCTTTGCAATCGCATGACGGCACTCATAAAGCAAGACTTGTCGTGTCCGGCATTGACAGATCAAAGCACGCTTGATACGAGATCAAACTAGTGCACCCCTGTAGCGTTCCGCATCACGCCTTTGAAACTGACTTTTAACACTAGCGATTTCATCCGCATATGATTCAGGTGCTTCACATTCCAATTCATTCAGATTGCACAAGCTTTTGTTAAGGGCTTGTTCCTGGTGTTTTTTTTTTCAAAATTGCTTAGCAGAGCCAATTTCAATAGCGATCGCACGTACTTGCTGCTTAAACATTTGTATGTGGCAAACAAGGGTAGGCTGCCAGAAAATACAGCATTGCAGCAACGATCGCTCTTTCACGAATCTTGAGATGGAACAAACAATTGATCAGTTTTCTCTCTCGAATACGTCGGGTCCTGACGGTATATCGAGTGAAGTTTACAAAGCATTTAAATCCCTTCTGCCTCCTATCCTGCTGCAGGTCTTCACGATGAGCGTGGATGCAGAGGCCCTTCCACAGCCTTTCACAAAGCCATAATGTCTTACTTCTGCAAAAGACTGATGACGAATAACTTCGCTCTGTGGAGTGATATAGGCCCGTTACGTTGGTAAATGTGTATTACAAAATTTTTGATAAAGTTTCATCAAATTGCGTACAGTACGAAATACAGGTTCTTATTGACCCATAAAAGACGTGCGGTTTTGAGAGGTCGCTTAATTAAAAGTAACGTACACATTGCGCGTTCAATTCTAGAAACCTGCTCTTGCTATTATGATCAGTTGCTTTGCTTCAGATTGACCTTGCGAAGACGTTTGACCGTGTTCGCCACCCTTTTCTGTTTTCTCTTCTAGAGCGTACAAATGTTGGGCTACTGTGCTTAAAGGGGTGCAACTTTGCTACAATAATTGTTTGACCCGCTTTATTGTTAATGGTAATTCGTCTGACGCCTTGCCAATTAGCTCTCCTGTGATGGAAAGATGTCCGATGTCCGCACTGCTTTTTGCCCTTTATCTGGAGCTGCTTTGTGTAACAGTAATACCCATGGTTTCTCTGTTTTCAGCAATGAAGTTAAAGGGCTTGCGTATGCTGACGATCTTGCTTTTTTCAGCATTGACAAGCGCAGCATTGACAAAACTGTATCTACAATAGATCAATTCGGCATCATCCCTGGCGCTCAGAGGAATCGCTCTAAATGTTTGGGCCTCTCGTTTGGTTCTTGGGGCTCAACGCCGCTCTATTATGCCGGTTGGAATGGTAGTGTGTGCCCCCCAAATATCTTGGCGTTCCACTGCATGCATTTAGGGCAAGTGCACATTATTGGAAGGAGCGCGTTCCGGCTGTTGAGTGTTATGCTCAGAGCTTTGTCCCACATCGCCTTTCGATTTTCGGTCGGGCTCAGACCTGCAACACATTTCAGGCAACAAAAATTTATTACGTACCCCAGGTCTTGCACTGCGCTCAACATTATTCCCTACCTCTTCATCGAAAATTTACGACTTTTATTTGGGCATTCTCGTTCGATGCAGCGCGATAAATATTTCAGGCCTGTTTGCACAGGTTGATTGGGCTTAGTTCACGTGTATGTTAGACAGTTAGTTGCCCGTTTCTTTTTTCGCGATTGTTTCTATCTGATTTTTTGAACATTCTTGCAGTTTAATTTCATGACCCTGTTTAAAAACTTTGTTGTTACTTCAAACCTTAGTGAGCGCCCCTCTTTACTAGGCTTTATGCAGGAAGTATGTGCATCTGTAAGGTTTTTTACAGTTCGATTTTCTAACGAGCACTTATATTTGTTCCGCGTAAAAGACTATGCAGATAACTGATAGCGATGCTCTTTTCGCCGCCATTGTATCGTTCTGTGTACTTTTGCCTCATAGGTCATGATGTGTTAATGAGCGTGTGCAAGATGCCGCTCCCTGCTTGCATGAAAACGATTTTCTATAAATTACAGATTGAAATGCTCTCTCCGAAAACGTGGCTCCATAGGAAGAACATTTTTGTACCTTCTCTAAACTGTCGTCCATGCAATGTACCTGAAAACAGTGACCACCGTTTTGTTTAATACAAGGATGCGATTTTGTTTTGGGATGTGCTGCAAAGGACAGTAAAGAGAGACTTTCCTTTAAATTCCTACACTGTACGTTATCTTGTGGCCACTCAACGTGATTACGAACCATATGACACCTTTTTTACTTCTTTGGACTTCATAGCCTATGGGAAACGTGCAAGTTAGACCATAACACTGGACCTTTTCTTTCAGCCTGAAGTCATTTCAGCCGAATGATGCTGCAGCTCAGGGACCTTTGTGATGAAAGAGGCTTTTTACAGGACTGGTTTCCCCTGTTGATACGGTGTCTATTGCCGACCTTTTAGTTGTGCTGTTTTCTGCCAAGCTGGTGGAGTGCAACCACTAGCGGAAATTTGTAAATATTCTAGCCCTTTCTGTGCGTACATAACTTGCATTGTAAATGCCATGCAAGAAAAAGAAAACGTACTCTCGTAGCGTGCTCTGCGCATGCTCTCCTCGCAATCCGAAAGACCTCGGTTCGGTACCCAGTACCTCCACAATTTCTTTTTTCACCTGGAGGTTCTCGAGCAACAACGTCAACTACAATGCCAACAAGAGCGCTAACAACGCCGATATCGGCCTTTCTTCGACATGAGCTCCTTAACGCGATCGCGTTAAAATTTTGTGCTCGGAAGGTATTCGTAAAGCGGTGTCCTTTAACATAGCAGGCATACCGCAACATCATTACAGCCCCTTTCAGAACTCCTTTAGGAAATCCCACGTGGTCGAAATTGTACGGAGTCCTCAACTACGGTGTCCCTCGTAGCCTGACTGCTTTTGGGACGTTAAACCCTATGAAACCGTAATTTAATTTTTGACTTTTGTCCATACAAACAGCGAAGTAAACATAGTAAAATAAACACCGACCTATTGGCGCATACGTTCCTTGCTCACAAATTACATCCTTCCTCTTACCTCTAGCGCGTGCCGTTACGAAGATAGGGCAACTTGAATAAAACAAACGATCATGGCCGAACGAAAGTCTCATTCACTGCGCGTAACAAATGAGTGGCTAACCCAACACCTTGATGGTGTCTCACAGTTTAGATTCTGGTGCAGCTTATTTATTCACACAGTGGTCTCAACAGTCGCCCACGCTGCATTTCAGTCGATGTTCCTCACGCCCCGTGGTGACGATCATAAGTAGGAACCACTGTGCCCTAACCAATACAACCTTGAGAGAGTCGAGCGTGCTTCTCAGCGGTGTTGAACTGCAACGCAGGCCGCTAACCCCTTCGGGAGCCCAAGAACAGTTTTGCACATTCCTACATGGTGGATGCTCACGTAATCTGCAATCTGTTGTGCTTTCTACCTGTAAAATAACTTACCACTACTACCTCTTGTGGCGGGCTCCGGGAAGACTACGTCGCACCGCCTTTTATGGGGATTGATGCTGTTCCATTCTCCCCCTCCCCTTTTTCTTGCCTCATCTGCGAAGTAGCGATAGCGGCCGGGTCCGGCCATGCACATCGCACGCCGAACCTGTTCGCTCACGTGTCACCCTAATTCAGAGGCAGCGGCAAACGTAGCCTCGGCAGCCTGTCCGAATCGCCACTTCGGAAACATCCCCCCCCCCCCGGCGCAGCGCGGGAGGGGAGGAAACAGCGTGCAACTCTGCCATCACTCTTGGTAAAGTTGCGCGGGCGACCCGCGGAGAATCTGTACTAGAGCTGGGCACTATGCGCCAGCGACACGCCTGGCCTGACAGAATGAGAGGGCGGGAACCGGGCCGCGAGGCACATGCCCCAACCACAACACAGCAGCGCTGTGTTAACAGAGTGTCTGATGAAAGAGGCGGCAAGTTGTCTCCCTGGGTTCGGAGAGCCACGTTCCAATTCTAACAAGAGCATTTCTCATAGCCTGAGTCGGTTTTAGACGTTAAACTCTATGAACCAAATAAATTCTAACAAGGTATAAATACCCTGTATGGAGACCTTTTCTTCTCGTTTCTGGTGTTCTCTTTCCTGGTCCGACATCAGCCATGCCACCTATAGGACTGCCTACAACTGCAGCCCACCCATCAAATTCGCCGGGCAGCGATCCCTCAGCGGAAGAGCCGGCGGTCTCGGAGCCACTGTACAATGCAATTCTTCACGCGCGGCGTTCCGGCTTTCGAAGATAAATATAAAGAGAATGAACAGCAAGTAAAGTTTATTTGTCCTAGTTTCTCTCAGAGAAACAAACAAGCACAAGTTATATTGAAGTCTGTATGTGGTGCCGGTTTTTTGAAGAAAAGCTGTCTGGAAATGTGTACAGACCAGTCAAGGAACGCGAATAGTTTTCACGCTACGTGACCTGCAGATGATCTTCACATGACTACTACGACTAAGTATCCCTTGTTAATAGCCCAATTAGGCATATTATATCCATTCCTGGGAATATTATTAAATCTTCCAATGGGGAGCAGAATTGAGCGCAACAGTACGTTAAAATTTTTTTCTTGTTCAAGGAAGCATTGCATTTATTTCTAGTCTTGTGACTTCTTTTGCTGTTACCCAGCAACATTATCTAACTTGCTCGGAATGCTGCAATTAAGTGCCCATTTAATTGAGTGTTGCCTCTCCTTGTTTGATTCCGGTAGAAGCCACTATATCTGTGCACATCGAATCGATGTAGTTGGCAGTTCTTATCATAAGGAATGCAGCTATGATGTTTGTTAAAGGTAAAAGCCCATATGCAGCTAGGTTGAGTGAATCACATGTCTGCACAACTAAGCTGCTACATTTGAAGCTTGCTTCAGGGTTCTTCAGATATTTAATTTCATATATATGTCGGGTAGTAAGTACCTAGCGCTAGGTTGGGAATACACTCAAAAGAAACCAGACGTGGCGAGGAAAAACTGTTCTACTCTTGACGCTTCAGCCGGGGACCGGCAGAAACATTGTAGGAGCTGCTCCTAATAGCAGAATTAGGCCCATATTCTCAGTGTAGTCGTCGTGTCCATACTTCCTCCCTCGCTGGCCAAGCCCACAAAGAGATGTCTTTCGACCGAAGGTAGCCGCTGGCACTAAATTCTCCATACCCGCCTCCATCTCGACGTTCGTGTTGAAAGTGCAATACTGCATCGATCAACTACCGTTCCACATTTCAAGTGAGCATCCTTTTTGTACAACGTGCCTGTCTTCGCAGCCTGCGGTAATCGGGTGATCGACATTTTTTTGTATCATGGTAACTTTCAGAACTTGATATAAATGAAATTGTGGCGAACATGTTTTGCGTGGTGTGAATGCTTTCATGCTGTGATGTCCGCTCACTCTCACCACAAAGAGGTCTCCGCAGTGAGTTCGATTTATGTCATTTCAGATTTCTGTTCCGACACGACGACTAATAATAGTCAAAAACAGTTAACGGTACTGAACTGCACATTTACAGCAGGTGTGCCCGAAAACAATATAGAAGGCGCGTTTGCAGAATACTAGCCAGACATTGATGTATGGGAATGCAGGCGTTTCTTTCCCGTATCGGCCTTTAGCGTCCGATACGTGGTACAAGGTGCTCGGAGGCTGAGCACATATCGGCTATGAACCATGTGAGCAGCGGCGTTGGAAGGAAACGGCTCCGCTCAATAAAAGGCCAGCCTTCCGGTGAAACGAAGGCTGCGGCGCGAGCTCGGCAGCTCTCTTTTCAGTTTGCCTAATATTTTGCGGTAGGCAGTGCTGCTTTGTGTAATTATGTTGGGCGTGAAGCGCAGCTCCCCGGTAGAGCGAGGTTATGTTCCCGCTCTCATAAATCTCCCCGTCAGGCAGTGGAATGTCCCCAGTTATCGGCCAGCCTCGGCTCCCAACGGTGCGAAAAGAGGAGGGAGAGGGTGTCAACAAGGGACGCCAATAGGGAACATGGAGGTGGAAAAGGGTCGCGGGTGGTGCACGCTAGCAATGGACGATAACGTGGCAGCCTCCCTCCTTTGGTTTTGTTCAGCGGAGTCTGTGGAATAGAAGCCGTTGGATAAATGACCCTCTCTCCCCTTTCCTTCCTTTAGCCAAAGCTATGGTTTGCGCGGCGTTGTGCCGCAAGGCTTAGCAGCAGCTGGGCTAACGTCTACACCCGCATTGGGCTCCGCCTTCACGCTTCATGGGCCAGCTGTTGCAAGGAGTTATGCGGAACTCCGTGCAGCCCACACCGCTCGGTTTTTCTGCAGGGATCGTAGGCACCCTCTCGTCTGGTTCCACGCGCGAGATTTGGATGTGGCGCGAGGATGCCTCTCGCCGTTGGCTGCTGAAGCAGTCGCCTGGTATGGGCAGTATCGAGATACATGTATCTCCGATATTATTTCTCGATACATTTTTTTTGTATCAGTACTATGTATCGCATGCTAAAAAACGAAAACATCGAAGTATCGGTATTGGAACTGCTTTTTAGTGTACCGTGTGTTTTATCAAAGTATCAAATATGCAGCAAATTTTGAGGCTGCTGTGTGTGCCAGATTCTGGGACGGTGGCGCTAGCACAGGTAATGCCATTGGTGTGGTCACTCCTCTTTTTTATATTCATTGCTTGCTGACACTCGGTGACAGAAGAGACGAGGCGACAAGCTTACCGTTATGGCAGAGACTGCGCCCCTTCACCCGTGTTTCAAATTGCGGTAGTTGCCAAAAGGTACGCAAGACTTTCGTCTGCATGCCAAGGAATTTACAGGACATTTGTTGTTCGCCCTGCAAGCACGATAAATGTTACACAGTCCCCACTTTCGGGTCAATTGGGTCATCAGCGCCGGCACCTTAAAATTCTTCAAGTCACGCATTCTTTTCCTTTGAGAACCCCCGCGGTGGCTCAGTGGTTACGGTGGTCGGCTGTAGACCCGAAAGACGCGGGTACGATCTCGGCCGTCGTGAACGCATTTCGATGGACGCCAAATGCCAGAAGCCCGTGTAGTCTTCGATGTCATTGGTCGTTAAAGAAACCCAGGTGGTGGAAATTTCCTGAGCCTTTCACTACGGCGCCCCTCATAGCCTGCGCCGCTTTGGGACGTTAAACTCCCATAATCTATAAACGTAACCTTTTCCTTTGGAGGCGCAGTGCTACAGCAAGCCATAGTTTCAAAAGCCACTAGTGAACGTTAGTGTTTTAACTCTAGATTGAGGATTCTTAAGTTAACGAGGCTGTGCTTCAATATCTGCCGTTGATATAAACCATCGACATAAAATACAACACGAGAACGAAATCGTGTGTTGTTGTAAAAAGGCTTTTTTCATAAGCTTCGCTCAGAGCACGTCCGCATCGCGGAGCTCTTTTGAACCGGTTATTTGAGGAAATTCAGCTACTTACTACCTTTAAATAAAAAAAACCATCTAAATAACACATAATGGTGAGATGTATTTTGTGGAACAAAAAATTATGCTTTTATTCTTCATTCCTTTCTTTGCAGCCTTTAACGAAGAATGCTCAACTTCAGGCGTTTGTTAAATATAGTGCTGAGTGAATAATTGTCCGGCTTTCTACAGCGCATGAAGCTTGCTACTTGTAGCACAGGACAAAGGCGGAGGCAACCGCTAAATACTGCAGTATCAACCAACGAACATCAGAAACAGTTTGAAGTTTATCCGTATGTACTTAAGCTCTCACAGACTAGTTTGCATGAATAACATTAGCTTTAAAAAACTTTGTTTGGCTGCTTATAGAAAGGATCGTTTGAACGTCACCGCGGCTTTATTTAATCGCTAAAGTTATGAGGAAAACACCTGCGCAACTTTGGAGCTTAAAGAAATTCGAGCTTCAAGAAAACCACGCCACTGGCCGTGGTTATACCTTTTCAATTATACTGGACTATATTGAACACTGTAAACATTCCAAAAACCAAGAAATGTCTTAAAATTGCAAATCGTATTAACAGCTTAAGTGATATAGGCGACTTCTGTTGAGTATCGAGGTATCTATGATACATAATCGAGTATTTTTATCGGAAATCAATTTTTGTGTCGTACATTGCGTCGGTATTAAAATACAATTTTAAGGGAAATCCGTATCGAAAATACTTTTTTTACCAGTAGTCACCCACAGTAGTAGTCAGAAAATACTGGTAGTAACCGCGCGTCCGAAACCTTCAGAGCGTGAACGAAATCTACTTCTTTTTCTTTACTTTCAATTGGTGTTACGTAATGAGTAGATAATTATTCGCCACTGATGGCTCGTGCGCGCAGGCAGCACTGTGATGAATGCTTGCAGCTGCAGTGGGGCCCTGTCTCCCTGTCCAGTAGTTGCAGAAGTTTAGTATACCGCTTGTGCCCTGTGTTTATTGGTAATGCTGAAGCACTGCTTAATTAGCCATCCTGAATACGGCTATGTCTGTCTGAAGACTCTCAGATGCCGGCAGAAATAAAAGCAAATATTGCCGCGTCTAGGTTTCAAACCCATGGCAGCGCGAGAAGGTAAGCTTTCCTGGCTACTGCACGAAATGAATATATGATATTGCCGCAGACGATCATGCCTCGTGTTTAAGGAAGGAAGGAAGGCCTCCGACGTTGCTGGCACATACCCACTACGGGGGAGTGGCCAAGACACAGGTGGTTAATTACTGGATACAGGAAAGTTTTCACGGGAAAAGGAGTGGCAATAGTATGTAGTCTGATGATTGGAAGAGGGGAAGGAAAGGGGTCCAGTTAACTTGGAGATCGAAGACGGGATAATTGCTTAATATGCATAATAGTACACAATGCCTGTAATGTTGCAATGTCGTACTGACTGAGAGCGGGAAAAAGAAATTAGAATGGGAGTCGCTGCGTTTCTTGAAGAAAATTGTGCACAGCAGAGCGCACACTCCTGTCGCTTCGTCCAAAGAAGCGCCAATGGAAAGAACAACCGCGGAAGACACAGGCAAGCCCATTCGATGAAATGGAATTTGCAAAAGACGCTTCCTCAAATGAGAAAAGCGGCGGCAGAACAGCAGGAAGTGATCTATTGTCTCAGGTTCGGCACAAAAAGGGCACAGTGGGGAAGCTGCCAGGCCAGATCTGTGAAGGTAGAAATTTAGAAGGCGAGCCCGGCAACGCAAGCGCGTGGAAGAGACCTCTAATCTGCGTGAGCGCCAGTCTTTGCTACTCCAAGGATGCAGAAGATGCTGATATTCGGGAGATGATGTAAGAGCCGAGGCAGCAAATTCCTGAAATATTGTGTAGCTGCGAAACCTCACCGCAGCTGTATATGCACACGCATATGCACTCGTGTTTAACTGCCGCCCTCTCGCGCTTTGCTTTGCAGATAATCGTCGTCATCAACTTCCATCTGTGCGTAAAAGTCAAGAGGGATAAGGCCAATCCCGCATCGTGGGTATGTGCCATCGTATTTGAAGCAATAACAACAAGGAATAGGAAACCCACTGGCTCCCTTCTTCAGTGGCCACCTCCGTCATGCTTTGAACTACGTGGTGCTAGGGACAGAGAGATGTGCGCTGGTTCCTTTTGCGTTGATGACGTTTTGGCAGGAACGTGGCACTGATGGATCCAAAGGGCCTACGCGTTCTATGGGTCCATTTGCATTGGTGTTGGCACTTCCGCTTGATTTTCTGAAACAGAAAGGCGCATGAATCTGTGGACACCCCCATCGCGCTTGCAGGTACATGACGGCGGTGTACAAAAAAAAGACCTTGGCTTAAGCAGATGGCCTGATATTGAACCTCAATGCAACTCTAGGCTAGATTTAACACTGTGCTTTGATTTTGTTCACGAGGGCTGGCGATGCGTGAAGTTTTTTTTGTAGTCTAATATCGCACTTTTATTTATCCACCAAAACTAGTTTAGTTTGGTTTGGTTTATGGGGTTTAACATCCCAAAGCGACTAAGGCTGTGAGGGACGTCGTAGTGAAGGCCTCCAGAATTTTTGGACCACTGGCGTTGCCTCAGTGTTCGACTTAGAGCGCTATAGTGTTTGCATTTCTTTGTTCAGCAAACGTGGAGAAGACCAAATCAAGACATCCACGTACGTTCCCTTTCCGAAAACATGCATAAATGGATTGAAGGCAGGAGGCTCCCCTTTAAAACAGGCTGGTGGCAGTTGCCACCATGCTCGGCTTTTTTTCTCACTTTCGTTTAACTGGGTGGTAAATTATTAATAAGACTCGCCACTTTCTTTAAATAACTGTTCCTGCACTTCTGACCTTAAGTCACCTCTCTGGTTTTGAGACACCAATATTCCAATCGATTTTTGCTAACTGCCACCGTAGATTTATTTACTGTAAACCCTAGGGCATCAGGATGAGTGACTATACCGGCATCGAAATCCAAATCGATGCCATCACGTTTGAGTTTGAGGTGCTCAATTGTTTCCACTGATTTACCACATACAGCACATATGTGTTATCATCATCGGTAAATTTCTGGACCTAGCTTCAAAGAGTAGGGCAGTACCTCTTGAACTATCATGAAACGCTTCCTTCCTGATCTGCCTTTACCAGTATGGATATAGTCCTACACTGCACTTCTTTTCCAGTAAATTAGTCCAATTTTTACTTCCCACGTTATTAACCGGTCGTTCAGTGCTCTTTCTTTAAACGCTTCCTGCCGGCATAGTTCCTGGTTAGTGTCCTAGTTCTTTTCTACCGTTGTGGGTCACTGCTCTGTCTGTATAAGTATTTACATTCCTTAGCTGCCCGCCTGTTATCGTCGAATTTCCTAAGGTGTTCTTTATATAGTATTTTACTCTGAGCTTTTTGTGCTTCGACCGATGCTCAGCCCTTATCCCCCTGTACTGCCTCGTTTGTGGTTTTGCCGTAGTCACCGAGTGCCAATCTTCCCACCGCTCTCTTGTTTAATTCTAATCTCGACTGAACTCCTGCCCTTATGCATAGAAGTACATTCCCGAAAGTGAGCCCCGGCACCATTACTTTTTTTTAAACAGCTCCCAGAACTTCATATGTGTTGTACCCCCATAATGCCCCATTCTTCAGTATCCCGGCATCTCTTCACCCTTTTGCCAAAAGAGACTGTTCGTGCTTTTCCTTGTATATCTGCCTTTGGTATACCTATACCCTGGTGATATCTGCATTAGACCACTCTGGGCATTTCATGATCTTGTATCGTAAGCATCTGATCAGTTGTATCGTTGAAAATGATCACACCTGACTTAGTTGCGCTAAAACTGAAACCTAGAGCATCTACTTCGTCTCCACCAGACATTGCAAATCTTCCGCTGCCTGCTAAGAATACAATATTTTCTTCATACTTTAATCCCGGCAGCCTTTGCTGCTCATCGACCGTTCCGCCAGATCATTACGAGAGATTATAACCTAGATTGCTTTTTTTGTAACGTTTTTTTTAATATTTATCATATACAGCATGAACAGCAGTGGTGGAAGAGGACAATCTTGTCTTAATCTTTTGTGAAAATGAAAATTTGTTTTGGGGGAAAAGAAAAGGCGAAGTTAATGTCTCACATATCGGCGGACACCTGAACCGCGCCGTAAGGAAAGGGATAAAGGAGGGAGTGAAAGAAGAAAGGAAGAAAGTGGTGCCGTAGTAGAGGGCTCCGGAATAATTTCGGCCATCTGGGGACCTTTAACGGGCACTGACATCGCAGAGCACACGGGCGCTTAGCGTTTCGCTTCGAACGAAATGCAGCCGCCGTGGTTTGTTTTGAACCCGGGAACTCCAGATCATGTATCTCAACAGTTGTCATACTTCTTATTTCTTCTTACGAAATTTTAACTTTGTCTTCTAGGTATATTTCCTGTAGAAAATCAAGTACCTCATAACAAATACCTTCATCTTTTAATATGTTCCACAGAAGTTCCTAGTTAAAGTTTTCATATGCACTGCTTAATTCAAGGAAGGCCAAAAACGTGTCTGTTGTCCGGCGTAGTTTTTTATGTGAATAGCGTCAGCGTGAACAGGCTATCATCTAGCGCCTACCCCTTCTGAACCCGCTCTGAAGTTCTGGAGTATCATAGTACATTCCGCCCATGACTGCATATTTACTTCCATCACCTGCATTGCCAGCGTCTATATAAGATACGTTATCATAATCGGCCGGAAGGAATTTATGTTCAGCTTATCTCCAGCTTGATTGAGATTTCGTCTATTCCTGCGGATGTGCATTTAGGAATATGTGCTTCCGCATTTGTCCAGTCAAGACTGGTCAGTTTATTTTATTGGTCTTTCATTACATATAATGGAGGAGATAAGGAAAAAAAGCTGCGTACGCAGCTTGGCTAAGGCCTTATCCCCTCAAAGGCAAAACAGTAGTGAACAAGGACCGAACACCGATCAGAAACTAGTAACAAAGAATAATGAAGACAATAGTTACAAATGTACAATAGATTCAAGTATCTGCGCAAAAGAAAAACAAATTACGGTTAGGAGCAAACACAAAATGCAGTGATAGGCCAAGTCGACAATGTACACAATGAAGAAATTATGGGTACGGAAGGAGCATGAGTAGCACAGCATATTATGAAGTGAAGCAATGAAGGCACATAAAAATGTCTAGCACATCATTTGACATAGGAAAACAAAAGAAAAAACGGTTAGGTTCTTACTCGCTGAGCATTAAAAATAGCGATAAGTACACAAAAGTATGGTACAGCTGCACATTGCTTAAGATATAAAACTAATAAGGACATTACAAAAATAGTGTCGTGAATTATCATGAAGGAAAAAAAAGGTTGTTTTAAATGTTTGAGGTGAATGTTAAGAATGTCTATATTTTCTTGAAGAAAATTTTTGAGAAGAGTTGGTATCTGATATTTTAGAGGTTGTGTTGCATAATTAGTTCGATAATGCTCTACTTTCCAGTATAAGAGATTTCGCGTATTATAACCCGATGGCTCTTTGATTTCCAACTCACCAAGGTTAATAAGGTAATTATTGTGCTGTAGTTTGCCACGAATCAAACATTTAGAAAGCTGGTATCTATGTATATCATTAACGCTTAGCAAATTCAGGTTATGGAGCAAGGGTGCAAACGGATGATCATAGGCAGACCGGGTCATAACACGGATTGCCTTATTTTGGAGCCGGGACAGTTTTAACTTGTTGCTTAGTGTGGTAGTACCCCATACAAGAATGCAATAATTTATGTGCGACATGAACAGAGAATTGTATAGGATTAATGCTATTTTCTGAGGAAGGTAGTCTCTATGGCGATGAAAAATACCTACCATGTTTCCTAACTTGGAAGCTATGTGGTCCACATGGGCGTCCCAAGACAAGGTTTCTGTAAATAATACGCTTAGCGTTTTAAAACTAGGTACTATCTCTACTGTGCAATTATTGAGGGTAAGTGTTGTGTTTTGCGGAACAGATCGAGACTTTGCGCGATAAATGATGGCTTTAGTTTTTGTTTCATTAATTACTAGACCTATTTTATATATTTATTTATACATACTGCAGCGCAATTATATGCGCTATGGCAGGAGTGGGAAAACACAAAAATGCAAGGAAACAAAATGCAGCAAAATGTACAAAGTGAGCACTACAAAAATTTAAAATCACAAATGAAATATCAAACAAGAAAGGAACTGTTAACGACAGGGTAAGAATACACAGCTATTATGCGTCTTCAACGGCAGTTACAAAGTTTTGAAATGGACAAGAACGAATGGACCCGGGTAGAGAATTCCAGGCTTCTATTGAACGGGGAAAAAAACTGAATTTGAACAAATTAGCATGCGCAAAATACGGTATCAAATTAAGCTCGTGATGACTTCTTGTAGATGATAATGGTGCAAAGTTAATGTAGTGGTTAGCTGACAGCCTTACTGAGGAATTGACGACACAATGTAAGAATTTTAATGATTCAGTGTGGCGACGGACAGACAGCGTGGTTAAATTCAATGAGAGAAGTGTAGAAGAGGGTGAGAAATCGCGATCATTACGATGACATATAAAACGCAGAGCTTTCTTCTGGACTGCTTCTAACATGTTAATTTCGAATTGCTTGTACGGGTTCCACACTACAGCTGCGTAATCAAGAACAGGGCGGATTAGAGATTTATACAACAGTAGCTTTGTGTCTTTTGGTGAATTGGGTAGCGTGCGTCGTAGATAACCTAGTTTTTTTAGTGCCTTGCCCAGTTACTAACTTTATGTAGAATTGAGTTACCGGTATCAAGAAGTTCTGTGCACGTGTCTGATGAGAGTAATATGGTGGTGTCGTCTGCATATATTACAAATTCTGCTCGTGCATCAATTGCTGAAATGTCATTAAGATATATGTTAAATAAAAGTGGACCCAATATACTGCCTTGAGGAACTCCAGAGTTAATTGGCAACGGACATGATGGGTGATCGTTTATGCTTACGTACTGGGAGCGATTACTCAAATAAGACTTCAGTAAGTCTAAAGGTGGGCCGTATATACCATAATATTGTAATTTGTCAGTAAGAAGATTGCGATTCATGTAGTCAAATGCTTTAGTGAAATCAATGAATATGCTTAGTACAAATTTCTTAGCCTCCAGACTTTTTATTATATATTTTTTCTGCTTAAGAAGAGGTAACTGTGCTGATCGGTACTTGCGAAAACCGTACTGATCGTCGCTTAGTATATTCATCTTTTCACAGTATGATGTAAGCCGTTTGTGAATTAATTTTTCAAGTCCTTTCGAGAAGACTGGCAAGATCGAAATAGGACGGTAGTTACTGAGATTATTTTTTTCACCTTTTTTATGAATGACAGTTACTTTCGCTAACTGCATTGATGCAGGAAAGACACCATCTCTGAAGCACATATTAAATATATCAGTAAGAATGGGGGCTATGATGTCTAGTACAAATTTGATAGGCTTGATTTGCATGTTATACGCATCACAGCTGCAACTGTTTTTGAGGGACATAAACGCGGTGATTACTTCGTTCTCAGTTACTGGATGGAGATACATACTGTTTGTGTGGTTAGGTTTTATAAAAGAACTTGCAGCACCGACCAACGTCGGTGTCGGCAAGTTAGTAAAGTATTCATTGAATACATTCGCTAAGTCAGAACCGGATATTGTTCGACCATTTATGACAAGATCGTCTACAGAACTTGAAGATGCTGACCGATTTAAGAGACTGTTTAGTTTGTTCCACGTAACTTTAACGTCACTGGCGGTACTTTGAAATGAATTTTCAATGTAACTTACTTTAGCAACCTTCAGTGCTTTATTAAGATAGTTGCGGTATTTTTTGAACTCGCGCAAGTCGCTGACTTCACGGGTGGCTAAGAATTTGCGAAACAGTTGATTCTTCATGGTAATTTTGGTTAACAATTGAGTCGTTATCCAAGGTTTTCGAATTCTTTTAGAGGTACGATATTCTATAACAGGAAAGTATTGATTATAAAGTGTACTTAATTTGTCACGGAACAAATCAAATGCGTCACCTGCGTTTACAGCATTTATCACATACGACCAATTGACGTTCTGTAGATCCTGACGAAACCTTATCAAACTTGAAGGCAAAATTTTCTGATATAAAACAGATCGCGCGGTGTTTATTCGTTTTCTACCTAACTTAACACATTTAAAAATTGGAAGATGATCACTGAAGCCGTAAACCTTAACTCCTGACACTGTTTGGTTTAATTCGTAATTAATTAGAAATAAATCAATTAGCGTTGCAGAACTGCATGTAACTCATGGGGGCAGTTTAATGGTATTTTTTATGTAATGTGTCTTAAGTAGAAGACTGAGCTCTTTCACAGCTGATGAATTTGAAAGAATGTTTAGATTAAAATCACCGCCACAGACAACATGGTCTATTCTCATTAACATATGTAAAAAGACGTTCGAGAAACGCAAAAAAAGGTGAATAATTTTCTTCTGGTGGCCTGTATATTGTTACCAGTATGGTTTTGTCGCATAGTACTGATAGTACTTCTATATCTCTAGTGCAAAGTGTAAAAGATGGCAACAGCTCATGCTTTATGGTGTCATGTAATAATAAAGATACACCCCCTCCACGACTGTATGTTCTGTTCAAGTTGCATGTACTGTAACCAGGAAGTCTGTAGGCGTCCATATCACATGTGTACCAAGTTTCAGAGAACATTATAACCTGATATTGAATTATTGACTGACTGAAAAATGTGTCTAGTAAAGTACTTTTATTTCTTGCCGACTGCGTGTTCACGTGAAAAACCTTTAACGAAGTTTGGAAACCTGCACCAACAAAGTTGTATATATTATCTGGATCTATGTAACATTCACCTGACATTCAAGAAAAAAAGAATCCACTTAACCAAACAACAACCATAGAAACTACAGTTCTATCGTTGCCAGGTCACCTACTGTCTTCACGCGCCACGCATTCTCGCCATCTTTCCGCCTGACAAAGATCTTTGCATTCCTGTGCCATGCATACTGGAAGTTGTGGCTTTTCGCCCATTGTTTCGCGTCCCAAAGAAGAGCCCTGCAATGCTTAGTCAAGTTTTCTTTAATGTAAACTGAAGTTCCAGATGTCTTTAGCGCATGCCTTTTCTGAAACCATTCGTCCCGCGTGTCTTGTGCAGCAAACCGTACGATGACATCGGGCGTCTTATCTGGCTTAGGCGGCAGTCGATGAACTGTTACAATATCTGCTTTCGAGAGGGGTGTGACTTCCAGCGACTGCGCTACATCATTTACTTTTGCTAGCAGGTCCTCATTTTCTGTTTCCTTGATACCGTGTATTTCTAGGTTGAGCTTGCGGTTCTGCCATTCCAAATCATTCAGTTGCTCCTGTACGGATGGCAATGCAATGTCTGTCTTTGCTTCTAGCGCCTGGACTCTGTTCTTGATGTCCTTTATCTCATCGTCATGACGCGCGGTGTCAGCAAGATTTTTGTCATATTTATCCGACATTAGCTGTACAGATGCTTCAATGTTTTCAACAGTGTCAATGACATGAGAGCGCTGAGCTTCTCTTGAATGTCGTATAAGACATAGCTGATGTCAGGCCTGTCCTCATTCTGCTGCGCAACACTGCTCTCAGCTGCGTCAGCCTTGTGCTTTCCTTTCGCATTACCTCTTGATTTGCTAACACGACATGTCTGACATCGCCATGTCTTTCGTGTCACTTCCCTCATTGCAATATATTGCGTTTCTGATGTGCCGCACCACTTTCCTAAGTGGTAGGCGTATTCACACTCATAACATTTTAGGTAATGTTCACTGTCGACCTCTACATTGCACGCTACACACGTTAAGCAGTCATCATCACTCATCATTCAGAGCAAAATACACACTTTTGGCAGCAGCAGGGACACGAAGGAATGACAGAAAACTACTTAGAGTACACGGAAAGACACCAACCTGTGAAAAACAGGAGTGCGGCTTAGAACGATGTTTCCTGTGTCACCGCTGCTGCCAGAGTGAAAGCAGGTCACTTCTTCCTCGGCTTATGTAGCTGTCAGCCTTGGCACGTGTGACGTCAGTCGGTCCTTGCGGTGCCTTGAACCTCGACGAAGTGTTGCTTCGGAGCAGATCTTCTGCGCAGCAGTTGAATCACAGCGTGTGATTACAGCCTCTGGGGATGACCACGGTCAATTGAAGAGACGATAGAGTGTTTTATTTTGTGCTGTCCTTTGTTGCTCCCTCATTTGTGGAGATTACCCTATCGTCGTTCCTAAATGACTGAGCTATAAATGACGTATGTAGTTCACAGCGTCGTCTCCCTATAAACATTTTGCCTGAGCATCTTGAATCTGATCCTGCTTTTTTTATTCGTTTAAACCAACCAACTTATATAGTTCCAGAATTTTCTTCGCCCGCTTTTAGTTGCCTCGCGAACTTGAGCCAGCCTGAGATAAGTGTACTTCTTATTTTAGCCCTGAAGGGCACCTGCACTTGCTGTTTCTTTTGTCGATAAAATTCCCATTTTTGGCCTATTTCATCAAAAGATAACTGCGCCCGCTTTGCTACTCTATGTTCCCTTGAAGCCGCCTGTCGTTGCTCGATGCCCTCCCTGATTTCCTTATTAGACCAGCTTTGTGGCTTCCTCTTTCCTCTCTAACGGTTTACTCCTTTTACTTGTTTCATAACTAAGACACAAGCAGCGCCATCTACCTCATGCGTTTATCAGAACTTTTGTGCTTTACAGCCACCTTCGCTGTATCCGGCATATTTCATCGTTATATCAGTTAATAAATTTTATAAACCTATGTGTCACAACACGAGGAATCATTTCACACGATGCGGAACACCCGCGACAACCCTTTCGGTCGTAAAGGCGTCTGAAAGTCCTCAGAATGCACGGTTTCGGGGTGGAAAGGTCATCATTGCTAATTCCACACATGGTTTCGGCTTCATCTCAGTAATTTTATCCTCAGGAACTTGGCAAATCATTTGACACCATTTGAGACATTCTGCGTCAAACGAGCGGCCCACAATTTTTCGAAATGGTGGTGCCGGGGGGTCGCACTTACAACGGATCATTCTTCCTGTCGACAACAGCAGCAGCAGCAGCGGATCGAAAGCACAGGTATCAATTGACGCGCTACGCGCCCGTGGTCACGTGGTTTTTGTTTTGGCCAATTTGACTTTCATTGCAGAAAGACGCGTCCTTGACAAACGTAAGTAGGAAGATTAAAGAACTGTTGCTGTGCAATATTTATACTGAGCCAGAGTACCCTTGTGTGAACCCGACCGCGGCGGCCGCGTTTCGATGTAGGCGAAACTCAAAAGGCATACGTGTGCCGCGCAATGTCAGTACGCGTTAAATATCCCCAGGTCGCCAAAATTTTTCAGACTTCCACTACGGCACCGCCTTCTCTCTTTTCTCTTTCATTTTCTCCTTTATCCCTTTCTTTACGGCGCAGTTAGTGTGTCAACCGAGATATGTCGGACAGTTGCTGCGTCATTTCTTTTCCTCAAAAACTAAATTTCATTTTTTTTCAATATTTCTTGCTCAGCACTGCTAAACCGCCAGCAATGTTCTGTCTTTTTATGTACTATTACGTGAAGAGTGACTTGTAATGAGCGTTCGCGCCAAAGCATGCATCAAGCTTTTGAACTTCGTGGGTGAGTTGTACTTAGGCGAAAGCGGTTTTGATATTTGTCACACATTTAGATTTGCTGAACAGTACCATGTCAGACTAATAAAACAGCAAAAAAGAATAGAATTATTAACAAAGAAAGGCAGAGAGGTCGACCGAGGTTATCAGAATATGCGCCGAAACTTGGCACAGGAAGTTGAAGAGAGCTGAAGAAATAAGGGTTAGATGTTTGACAACATATATAAAAGCCTGAGCACGTAAACACACATGGTCACTGTGTCGTATCATAGGCATGTGCAGACACGTGCTGCTTAAAAAGCATAATAAAGTGCCGAACTGCGTGGAAAATTTCAAAGCCTCGAGGCATGTCCTTATAAAATGTCTTCAACAGGAACGAACGGTTAAAAAACAAGTGTCCTTAAATTTCAGGACCCAGTTAGTCCTTTTCTCAGTGGCCATTTTGTGGTCAGCATGCAGAAGACCTTGGTGATGCGGCCTTCTAACGGCCTATGATACCCGCATCGTGGCTCTTCTTTTTTTTCCACGACTGATTGGCTCTAGTCTTTACATATTGCGTTCGTGGCTAACTGCCAGGCGCTCCAGTGTTCCGACTCATATTGCTCTTTGTGTGTGTGTGTGTGTTTGTGTGTGTGTGTGTGTGTGTGTGTGTGTGTGTGTGTGTGTGTGTGTGTGTGTGTGTGTGTGTGTGTGTGTGTGTGTGTGTGTGTGTGTGTGTGTGTGTGTGTGTGTGTGTGTGTGTGTGTGCGTGTGTGCGCGCGCGTGCGTGCGTGTGTGTGTGTGTGTGTGTGTGTGTGTGTGTGTGTGTGTGTGTGTGTGTGTGTGTGTGTGTGTGTGTGTGTGTGTGTGTGTGTGTGTGTGTGTGTGTGTGTGTGTGTGTGTGTGTGTGTGTGTGTGTGTGTGTGTTGTGTGTGTGTGTCCTGCAGGTCTGTTTAGCTTCTGCTGCGAAGGAATTTTAAACGAACCCCAGCCCACCAACCTCGCAGTTCCTCGTCGCGCACTGGTCTTCCAATCCCGTCGACGTTTTTGCAAAAAATGCGCGCAAAAGTAAAAAGCGTGAACTAAAAAAATCGATCGTAGAATACGCGATGACTTCTTTTCTCCTTTTTAGGCATCCCCAGATGCGAACAGTCTCGCAGCACCTACGCAAGCAAGAATCTTGCCCCGGAGCATCGCAAAGGAAGGCGGCAGTGTTCCCAGAACGCGCGACTGAAACAGGGCCGTTAAGAAACGCGCTTCTGATGCAGCGTTTCGCTGAGCGCCTTGAAAGAAGATCCGCATCATACAAATATTCAAGTCACAGTTAAAGAACGGGGGAAAGAAATAAAAGAGCAGCGAGTAGTGGACAGCGCTGGACGTAATAGGATAGGATAACTTTATTAAGGTCTAGCGCAAGTTCTTTTATGAGGTTCAGATGAGTCCATCTCCGCAACGGTCGGTTGCCCCTATTCCGGGGCTCCGCTGGCTGCTGCCGTCAGCTGAGCTCGCCGTATCAGACCGAGCTGGTCATCCCGGCAGTCACTGGAGAGCATACCCTCCCAATGCTCCGCACTTGGGTTTGTTGTAATTAAAACGACGTTGACTTTTTTACATGTCCATGTTATGTGATACAGTGTAGATTTTTCATGGTACTACGGACACTTGTTTTCGTAAAGTGTGGGGTGCATGTGTGGACGGCACATGAGAAGGGTGTGCGAGAGGGTATAGGGGGCGGGCTTTCCTTTCTCCCGAGCTAGCGGACATCGATGTCAGTGTCGTTTGTCTCCTTCCGCTACCGTGTGCGGCCAAGACCTCTTTGTTGGTGGCCTTCTGTGTACGCTCTTGGGACGGAACCGAGCGGCTTGTGTGCTGACAAAACCAGCCGGCCAGCAGTGGGTCGGTCCCTCCCAGAATGCGTATGGTCCGAAAAGTGTATCCTCTCTGGAGGTTGCCAGTATATCTGCAAGCTAAGTTCTGAAGAGACATAAAATAGGTAAAGAATCGACCATTTTGTCATTTCGCTTATATCCCAGTCCAAAATGAGAAGGGGGCACTTTCACTTTTCTTTGCTGCAGAGTTGCGGCATTCTGAAGGATGGTATTGAACTGTTACTGCGTTAACACCGGAACTACTGTTCTAAGCATAGCAATCTCATGAAAGAGTTCTATTCATACCAAGCCCAAAAAGGAGGCATGTTTTGTTATACTAGGCAGTTTATGCAAGTTTTCTAAGCCCACTCATTAATTTTAACTTGCCACTTCACTTTCAAAATTTTGAATACAATGCTTCTATATAACCATTTTAATTATTTGTGTAGAAGAGGGAAAACCCGCGCTGTGAAGCTTCGCGTATCTGCTGCGAAATGTTTAATTTTCTTTCGCATCATGACGGCTGCCGCACGCGTTATATATTCCACTTTCAGGAGTGCATACAACCAAATATTTCTGGGAAATAATAATGTATTTAGGTCAAACCAGTCCTTATGCCAAAATATGAGACATATTCATCCTCGGCGGCATAATTTTCAATGGCTTAGCAACTCACAAATAACAAAGGCAGGCTACAAAAACGTATTAGCAACTGCTCTTCTTTTCTTTGTCTATTACACCCAACTGAAAAAGAATTAAAACACGACCGACAGTTTATGTGTTACCAGCATATACAGCAGGCTGAAACACGCACAGCATCTTTCAATCACGCCGTGAAGTAACAACACTTTCAGAGCAAAGCTGACTGTCATGAGTGCTTGACAGTTAATTATAGCTTAGGATAAACTGCTTCTCCAAGCAGAGCAAAAGAAAACACTACGAAAATCTTGGAGGAAACGAAACAGTCGAGTTAAAGTCATAGAGTCTGGCAAGGATTTCAGATGCGATGGGCGAGGCGCTGACGATGTTGTGGGATTTGAAGGTCGCTGTAGCTGCATGAATGGCTTTCGGGATGGGTAGGCCACGCACCACAGACATTACTTTGCGTTGCTAAGAGTGAATAATCGGGAACAAACAACTAATATCAAAACGAGCAACAAAAAGAGCAAATGAAGATAAGCGAGTAAAACTGCGGTGGGTTCCGAGGCGAGAAAAAGAAATGTACAGGATAGACACGACTCATGGCTCTGGTTTGGTTGGGAAGAGGACAGCCAAGTTGGCAGCGACGCTTCATCCGAAACTCCTTCCGTGTTTCTTCTTCTTTTCCACTTTCTTATACCAGTCGGGGCTTAGTTGTGACGCAGATATGAGACTAAAGACACGGCCACTAGAATTATTATTTCCTTTTGACGTCACTGAGCGTGTTAAAGACTGGAACATGCTTGTTTTGCGCGAGGAATGAGGTGTTCGACTGTTTATGTGTGCATCAAACATCGGAAGAGTGAAAGTATACCAGTGAGTAATGCAGGGTCGAAAGAAAAATGAGATGCGAAGGACATTGATTAAAAACCGGCAAGAAGTGAATTACCATGACAAAGAGGAGTAAGTAATAATGAGGAACGGGAACAAGATAGCAGCTGTTTGCGCTATCGTGTTACAAAGCGAAGAGAAACTGAAAAAGCAAAGATAAGATCAGGTCTAGGATATCTTTCGCCGATTTTGTGACAGTCAGTATTACGTGGCTTTCCACAAGGCGGACCAATTCTATACACATGCGAGACATTAACCTCCCTTCTTCCGTCGAAATATCGCACATGTTTGTCATCGACTGCTGGGGAAACGCTCATCACTGCTTATACCATGATTGCAGAACGTTCTTCATTGAACACTGCAACGAAACCGCCGTGCATGAACGAAATGTAAAATGAATCTTGGGTGCCAGCGGAAACAATACGAGCGTCAAAAGTAGCACTCAGCATTGTGGAAATCACATTATATAATCTTCACTGGAATAGAAGCTGAATAGAAACCGATAACATTGAGAGCACCACTAGCCACCGAGGCAGGCAATGAAAATTCCGCCCGTTGCTTGTTGGCAGAATAGAAAGAAAAAAACAATAAAGGCAAGAAGACTGGTTAAGATTGCGGTAAATGTGTCGACAAGCTTTAAACACGTGTTGCGCATTGAGGTCTGGCATACGATCGGACGCGACACGACCAGTAATATCCTCACGGCACGAATACCTTTCCGTCGGCAAACAGAGGAACAATGCGAATATAATCCTACCTGATCGGAGGTTTCGAAATTAGCCTAATTTATAACCGAAGCCACAGGCGCGATGATAATCTAACCTGTGTATGTTAAGCACAATGACTACTCACGGTAATCTTTTGAAGAACCGTTCTGCGAATTAGATGTACGTTATACGGGACGCAGCCCTCCATGAGATACGGTACTGCGACGACGCTTGAATGCGCACAAAATATTTTTGCCGCCATCCTATTCCTGGTGGTCCAGCTCGTCTTTATAGACTGAGCCTGAGCGGCGACTGTCATTGTAAGGGCCCTGAACTACAAGAAGGATGTTCGGAGCACCCACACTGCTCTCACCAAGAAACCTTTTCAGAGCAGCAGTCAGTTTTATTTTTCCTTCCTAGCGTCAACTTTCTATTTTTTAACCAAGTGCTATTGCTTGCCTGGTAGCGGTGACTCTGGTTGCCAATGGAGATGCGGTTACCAGAAGGTTTTTTAGTGCGCTAGTATTAAAACGCCCTGTCTCATATTTCATCGTTCTTTGTCAGTCCGAAGCCTCTGGCAGTTAGTGTGCCTGTCATGATGGGCAGGTGGTCACCTGCACTCTGGGTTGTGGGCAACCTACCAGCAGGTTTTATGGAGAAGTGTCGAAAACAATTAATGTCCGCGACTGGGTTTCGAACCCACGGCGGCGCGAGCTGGTCAGCGTCGCTGGCCATTAGACCACTGCGCCATCGGTGAAGCCGAGCATCCCGCGTGCTTAACTACATCTCTCGTGGTGTTCTTTGGAAGTCGTCGTCTTCACGGGTGCAGAATGCCAAGCCCCCACCGTGCGTAGTGCCATCGTTTTTGAGGCAACAACAACACACCGCTATCACACTGCTCTCTTCAACCAAGCTTCGAACCGAAGTGAAAACAACAGAACCGGTGCACCTATTCTCATGTGGCCTAACCACGCTAAATCGTCCGCCATCGTTTTTGACATTACAGTAACTGCTGTCTAACAGATAAAGGTCTCCGCTGCCTACCTTCAGAGTGCCGAAATAGCAAGTATTAGACGAAAATTGGTTGAATTGCGTACTGCATCGCACAGAACATTTTTATCGCATTTATGGGAAAATCTCCCTCAATGGCTGCATATCATCAGAAAACGCGAGCCACTATGTCAATCACGCGAACTTTATACAGGCCACGTGATAGCGGCATCGGTCACAGCGACCAGAGTGAGCCCGATTTGAACAGCTGACCGTGGCTGCTACTACGCAGGGAGTGCACAACCGTGAATGGGGCGGTCTCCCGTGGCCCCTCAGGAATACTAGACAACCAACGGTAGAGTTTGAGAATCAGACCGAATAGAGAAAAAGAAAACGAAAAGAGACCGAGAAGGCATCCTTAAGTAAATGCTCTGGACTGTCGATCTTCCTACATTCGTTTCCATTAGTGGCGAAGCTAGACGACGGTTTTGTCGCTAGACGAACAAACACGGACCAGAATCTCGCGTCTGTGCACGCGTGGCAAAGTTACCCACATACGTGAACATCGTCAGCAGAGCAGGGTAGTCAGATGTAATCTGCACACGATGTGGTTTCTCCGAAATTGAACGTGGTGTAGAATAGGACAGGACAGTCGGGCTCCACAGCACCCCCTCTCAACCGTTAGCTTCATCGACGCCGATTAGAGCATACGATATCATCCGAAACACTGACCAGGTGACACATGTAGTGTCCTAAATGGAATCCGATGCTGCGCCGTCCTAACAGCGCCCGAAGGTGGGAGGGGTGAGTCCACTTTTGTTCCGTCGCTAAGACTGACCGACACAATGGGCCGATCTTCTCGGTGCGTGCTGAACCCGTGCGTGGCAACGGTAGAGCAGTGTTGTGGTGCTACATAAGGGCAGTAATTGTGCGTCGCTCAATCAGACGTTTCGCAAGTAGCCGCGGGAAGAAAAATCCGAGTCTAGAGAAGGAAATGGAGACATAGGGGAAAGGTTTGGCGCGAAGCTCTAATAGCTTGACGCAAGAAAATTGTTTTGGCTAGCAAAGACGCAGGAAGAGAAGTGAACAGCACTTGCTTTGGATGCAAGCGGACTTCGCGACTGATCTACTTTCACTTAATGATAGAACAAAAACAACTGCAATGCAAAGGTTCTGAGAGGATGCTTCTAACTTAAGTAGTGTATGCGATATCATCATCGAGGTGCTGTGCCGTTTCGAAATCAACTGAGTCAAACACGGATGACTCGGTAAATCGGCATATGGTAGCGGTGGAAGTACTGAGGACTTCCATGGGAGAGAATCCAATCTCCTTTAATAAATTTACCCGAATCGGAATATTCATGCGGTATCAGTGCGAAGTTTAAAGGACAGAAGTTCACTTAGCTGAACAGGCACTTCCAAGGAAAATTGCCGCAAGCAGCATTTTAACGCGCAAGACAGATCAGTTGTTTGACGGCGGAAATGATCACCTTCCTGTCAGGGCAATAATTAAGTCCAATACACTTTTCTCACGCATTTGAACCCTGGAAGACCTAACACCAGGCCGGAGGAAAGCTTGTGAGCATTAGAAAACTGGTCAGCAGCCAGCGTCAGACAAGGCTGCCGATTCGGTAATGCTAATGGGTAAAAAATTTGCCTCGGCCAGGCTTCCGATTTGAATCGTTCAAACGCTTGGAGAAATGGTCTTGGAAGAAACCATTGGTTTGCCGGACCGTTTATTCGTTCCACCATCAAGTCCACTTGACATGAGATTTAGAGAAGGTAAGGAAGGAGTTTTTTTCATCTGCAGCAATGCAGTAGCCGGATTCAATCAGAGATAAATACTGTCCCTGTGACGGCGTGATAGAACGTAATCTCCGCGATGAAAACAAAACTGAGCTGTCTGAGCTCTCGAGTCGGTGAACCTGAAAATGGATTCATTGCCTTTCTGCCCACAGATGAAGAAGAGGAATAGAACATCTGTCGTTTATTTCTCCGACAGTGAGGAATAAACGCCGGAAAGATGCAAAGAAACAAGCACTAAATGTTTCAGGTTGAGATTTGAAGGCGACGCACATTTATTTAGTTAAAACCTATGTCCTGCGAACAAAATGGCCCTAGGAATGGCCTCTAAAGTATTGGATGCCAGGCGGAAAAATATACTCACCCGCAAAGTAGAAAATTCACATCTTCCTCACGCATAAATGCGGAAGACTTGCCACAAGCTTCTTAAGACGACGCCTATTCGTATTAAGCGAATCAAGGTAACCCGCAATAAAAACTAAAACATATGTCTTACATTGTAACATCGCCAGCATACGCAACAATATAGACCGTGCTGTTGTTCTTTATCACATTTCTTCTTTGTTACGGTGTTATTGCTGCACAATAACCGTGCTGAAATGAACATTCAACCTCTATTGTACCCGGATATGCTATGTAATTAATAAGGCGCCATGCATCCCTGTGTAGGATTGCACTGCTTTTAATAAAAAAGGGTGCTGATCGCCACTGTATTACGGATAGTCATATATTGAGCGTGTGCGGAATCTCACTATGTTCACCTCAGGTGCGCTCTTTTTGTAGGTATAGTAAACGGCCTCCCATATTCAAAAGTAAAGGACATTTTCTCCAGTACTGAAACAATCATGAATCTCCTTAGGGCGTCTAATTCTGTACTCGTTATTTGCGATGATTCCAATTCATCAAACTCCTAATGGCGTCTGATGCTGCACTTGTTATATGAGGTAATTTCAATACTGCCGGTTTCTACGATAGAAGCATATAAAACATTTGTAACCAGTTGAAGCGTTATAAACAGCCGTGTGCTGCATTGATGAGAGCTAAAATATGCATAAAAGCAATGAGTAATGAAACATGGCACTCATTCGAAAAAGGTGTTGGAAATTGTTAAGGACATCACAGGATCTGGACATAAAAAACTCATTACCTTTGATAATCACCTCGTACAGGTTGTTATGATTTTATTAGCTACTTTGCTATTATCGGTGAATACTTGCTAACCCGTTAACTAACCCAGAACGGTCTGCAATATTTAATTCTGCATTGGAATCCCTCTTGATGAAACTACATCTGTAGCAAGCATACCTTTGCGTAATAAATCGTTTGGACATGGCGCAAAACAAACTGTAGTGTTAAATTATCACACTGGCATCCTGTTCAGCCCACTTTATTATACGCTTAAACATGTTATTGCGTCTATAAATTACCAAAATGGCTAAAGTTGCCCCCAATAACGAATCTGGAGATCGAAACGGCTCAAGTAGATATAGACTAATAGCGGTACTAAATATTATTCCTACCTTTTTGACAAATTAATTGCCATCTCAATAAGGCCATTTCTTAGCCTAATGTAATCTGCAATCTTGAACATAGATTCAACTCAAACGGGTCAGCCTCTGCGGCGACCCTAGCGCTCTGTCATATAATAAACGCAGCTCTCGGTAATAGCGAAATCGCAGTTGGCATTGTATTTCGACCTAAGGCTGGCCCTGACAGTGAATCTTATACCACATAAATGGGCAAAAATCCTCTTTTGTGATTGTTAATGGTACGTTACAACTTAACGCCAGTCACTTATCATTGCTATAAAAAAGCTGCGATTAATTGTACTGGCTCTATATATCGCAAAATAAATGCGGAGTACTCCGACCAGCAGTTTCGGATCTTGTGCTATTTTTAATTCATACATGTGACCTTCCAGGTGCAGTTGTATTTCGTCATATTCTGTTTTTTGCAGATGACACCGTACTCACACTCACAGGTAATTTGGTTTCATTAGCACAAATTAACATGAGGAAATGTTAACTGGCCGTTTTGAACTAGTTCTCTAACAACAAATAACTTTAATCACTTTGAAGCGGAATATGGTTCTTTACATGGAGAAAGATGATGGTTGATTTTATTGAACTTGCGATGTCTTTAGATAACAATGTTTTGAGGTTTGTATCTAAATTAAATTATCGTTGTCATTTCTCGTAACAAAACTGGAAAGAGCACGGGAAGAGTGTTTGTAGGCAAGATGCGTTTACATGATACGCCCTTATTAAGGTTACGCCGCAGTTCCTTAAGGACACATTAAGCTGTATTTTTTCTTTTATTAGTGTGAAAGAACTATTTCGATAGGTAAACCGCGAGCATAAACTTGCGATGTTTGTCAGTTTGTGCCAAGTGAAAGAAATCAGTAATAACAAATCAAATATTGCCGCGACTGGAATTAGAACCCACGACGGCGCCAACTCATCAGCTTCACTGGCCAGTGCTCGAGAGCATAGGCTCCAAGCCGCAGCCGAGCACGCTTCTCTTGAAATTACAAGACATTCGCGCTGCGCATTGCACATCGCCGCCTCCATCAACTTTCATCTGCGGCGCGAAAACACGGACAGAGAATTCAATTCGCCATCGTCGTTGTTGGCGTCCATGCAATTCTTCTTCAGCACGTTCGTGGAATTAAGGCAAAAATTCTCTCTGATTTCTTTGCTCTCACATAAGTTATTTCACCGAACCGTAAAGCCACACTTACTGAGCTTATGTAATACCTTTACAAAGCTTAAAAATTCAATACAGGGGAGATATATTCTTTCTTCACTAAATTGTCCGAGCAATAATCTGATTGAAGAACTTTGAGTACTGAAATTTTCTTTTCTACGCGCCAATCATATTTCTTTTCTAATCTATAATGTAATATCAACTACTCCCCTCTTCCGGTGAGCTTAATTATTTTGCCCGTTCGCAACGCAAACCCTGATCAGAACAATCATTTTTACTTTCCAACCCGTAACCTTACATACGTTGTCATTTTAAACCAATTTATCGAATCGAAGGCCGGAAACACTCTGCAATTTGATATAAAGCTTGCAAAATATTTGCACTGTCTTCGAAGTTTTGATAGTAAGATTATGGTGTGGATTTTCTGATTTAACGCCCCAAAGCGACTGAGCCTTTGAGAGAAGCCGTTATGGAGGGCTTGGGATACTTTCGACCACCAGGCATTCTTTACGGTGTACTGACATCGCACAGTCTACTGGCCTCGAGGATTTCACCTCCATCAAAATGCGACCGCCGAGGCCAATGTCGAACCCGTATCTCTCGGATCAGAAACCGAGCACTTTAAGTATACTCAGCAATCATGGCGGCTGTTTGTTGTAAATTTAAACAAGGGTGTTATTTCGCTGATTTATTTGGCTGTTTGAATTTGTTTGTATTTCGTTGAAGAGTTTGTTTACACATTCGCCCGACATATCGCCAGTATTCTGAGTATAACTATATAGGCAGGTCGTAAGCTGTGGTCTTGAGTCATTGTACGAAAATGGCAATGCATTTCTTATCAGGCAACAGTGCGACAACCCTGAAGGCATTGCAGCATGTGTAGTGACCAAAATAGGTTGGAGGATGAGGGCAGAGGTAGAAGAAACCGCGTCATGTATACGGCAACGTTCTGGATGGTTATTTAAAGCGATGCTTTCATTTCGCCGCGGATACGCGCGCAGTCGGTGCTCATTCGTTTCGTCCAGACAATTTCTCTACAGAACAGTCTGTCTACGCGGTACGTGAGGGAACTCGTGGCAAAAATAACTGAGGAGACCAAAAAAAACGGAAGAAAGTAGTTACATAAAGAATAACAAAAGAAAAGAAACCGAAACGAAGCGAGCAGGCGTCTTCCGTCTGAGGTTCCTGAGATGATCCCACAAAGCGTAAGGCCATCAATTTTTTAGGTAGATGAAAACGTCACACATTTCCTTGATTCCGCCGGTCCGCCTAAAGGGTATATGAACGAATTATAATACCGACGCGATTGAAGTACTCCCACCCGTCAAAAGAAAATGGAGAAATATAAACGACTAAAAAATGATAAAATGAGCAAGGATGGAAGAGGGACGCGCGATGGCCGCTCTCGTATATCTGTAAGAAGTTAGTAAAAAAAGTTATGAAGCACATTTTTTAACTGTAATTACGTTTGAGCCCGTCTAAAGAAAAAAATGCCATTATATTAAGAAAATAATTCAACACAATTTTTGATCCCACAACTGGATAGATATTCGACAAGTTGCTTCGCTACTCCTAATGATGTGCATTTATCGCCAAACGCTGCGAAAAAAAAAGAAGAGATAGAAGAAAATAATAAACCATCGCATTTTCATTCCAATCGCGTGTATTAAAAAATCGCAGCTTTGCACTGCCAGAGGCAGGAGGCACTATGCGTGGGAAGCAGCGGCCTGCAAGCACACCCAAGTTTTTTCGGGCTGTCTTTCTCACTTTCCCTATTGCTGCCTCTGTGCAGGCGTGCATATTATTTCCTGAATGGTTTCATTTGATATTCCTATAGCCCTATTTCAGAGGCTTCATGAAAAAAAAAATTGCAAGTACAAGCTTTGGACACATCGCATTCAATTCGACGCGCTCATTCTGAGCATTGTAACGTTCTGCGGTGTGAACGGATCCGGTTTCGCGAAACATTGATACGTCACGGGCGTTTGCACACTCGTGCAGCCTTTTTTACACATCAAGGATGCACCTCGCATTTTCTCTGAACTTTCCTGCCGAAGGGGCAGGCCAAAGCAAATAATGCCTCCGCAAAAATACACGTACAAACACAGATACCTGCAAAAAATCAGCTCATGTAGGCGGGCGCACAAGTACACGCTGTGACGGCTTCCATGCCGCGCATACTGAATATCAAGCAGCGTGAGTAAGAGCCTTTTTCCTGGCTTCCTGTTCTCTGCGTGACGGAAGCGGCGTATTTGCTTACGGTACGCGCAGGAACAAAGCGTGAGCTGCGCCTGGGGCACCGCGGTAAACTGCTCGCAAATGACTCCTCTCACATAGCACCTCGCCAGATGGCTTCTTGGGTGGTATGTACTGAGAACGCGAAAAGAAAACAGAACAGTGGCAAAAAAACAAGCTTAGTCTTGGTTTGTGATGCGTTGTTGGCTTCAGTTCGTTTGTATCTTATTTTCCTCATACGGGTTGCGCGAGTCTTTGCACAGAAAGCAGTGTATACAGGACCGAGGATGGCTGCTGTGTCATTGCGTGCCTCACTGACTTCTTCCTCTTACGATTAATGTGGTCGCCTTTTTTGTGTAACCAGTCAAACTGAGCTGCATATTTTTCTTTCCTCTATATTTCGCCACTTTATGTTGTGAATTACTGTTGAAAAAAAATGCCCAGCTCTATAGCTGAGGTTCTCCGGCCGCTGTTTCCTGTCAGCGGCCCAAAAGATTGAACTTTAATGCTAAATGTGAAGCCTACAATATTTTGTTTCGCGAAGTGTTAAATCAATAGACCAATAAGAGAAATTTGCTTGAATCAAAACTCGAGAAAGAATTTTTTGTTGTAACTTAGCTGTTCATTCAGGCAGAGTTCTTGGGAGAGAAGTCAGGCAACCCTGTTTTTGCCACAGTCTGATTTGGCGGGAAACGTTTTGCAGAATATTTTCCCTCAGGCAACGCTGATGAGAACCTCAAGGGTGATGGTTCGGGCTAGAGGGTCATTAACATGAGGTTCAGTAGAGCAAAAACAACGAAGCGCTGGTCTTGTAGCGCATGCGTCTTAACCCTTCGTTGCTTGAACTTTGCCTGCAACAATATATTGCTGCGCTCTAACAGCAAAGACGATGGCCTGATTGAAAACTTATCTTATATGATAGAGAAGGTTGAAAAATGAAATACAGTTGTTATCATCGTTGTTCGATTTTTCAAATGAACTTAAGTGTGTAAATATATCCTTTGGGCGCTCATGTCAGATCATAGGCCACACAGTCATTCACATCAGAAGGGTGGTCGCGCCATCAATTAAATTATAAACGTCACCAGTTAGAATGGTGCGCGGGAAATCATCTACAATAATCTTTTTGAGATAGAAGCATCTTTGCTTTGATGCCTCTTTGACTTATATTAATATTGGTAGCGAGAGATAATCAATATTTGGTAAGATCATAAACTGACTTTGGATGTAAAAGGGCGGACAAAAGTAAATGGAGCAAGTGATGCTCTTCTGGAATATTTCACGCGCTTTCTAATTAAAACTGATAGTTGTGGTATGTGCTGGCTTGCAGTGGGCGCTAGTACTCGCTCTCATTATTAAACATTGTTTCGTTACACCAAATAGGAAATGTGTGACCGCAATTAGAACGCAATGGCATGCTCCATTTACTCACGTCCGCACAAGCGCCTGTTTTACCACATGGCCAAAGCTAAAAAAAGAAGAAAAAGCCACAGCCATTCCAAATATGAAAGTTATACAACAATGAGTCACACAAGATGAGGAACCTAAAACACTAACAAGCTTCAACCATCACTATATTAAGCTTCCCTTTGACTTCTATCCGGCTAAAAATGATCAAGTTTTTAGCTGGACAAATTCCGCACTGAATTGTTCGCACGCAATATTCGTAATTGGCGCCGTTATTTTCTCTTAGAGGCTGTCTTCTGCGCGATGAGTCATCATATGGTTTGGAAACTACAGGCGCAGGTCGGAATCTGCACGGTAAATGTATGCAGCCGAGAGTCAGCTATAAGTGCCTGCGGTCCGCCAGTTCTAGCTTCCTTTTCTCACTCTTGTACGAACGCTTCACCAATTGGTTCTGTTGTGCACGAAAACAGCCGGATGGAAACTGGCCGTAGTTCTGTCGGTACAGTTGCTAGGGTTTTAAATCTTTTCACTGTCCCGTATCCATATAACAGAAGTGCCATGATATCAGCTAGCTTTTCATTACCAAGTCGTCAAACCAATTCAAACCACCCTGGTAAACGACAGCTATCCCAATAAAAAAACAAATTGCCCAATCAAGCTACAGAGCCTCTTCAGTTGCTACCTTTAGCAAATAGTTGTCATAAAGAATGGAAAGTCAGAGAACCACAAGCAGAATCTAGGAAACAGAGAATAGCTTCGAGGTCCTTTAGCCCTGCACAACTAAAAGAGCATTAGTCATGATATCTGTATCCAAGCAGAGAGATGTTGAAATGTGTGAAGCGCGAAGATATTGAAAAAATTATCATAGTGTGCGTAGGTATTTCGAATTAGTTTTTAGTAACATTAATATCATGTCATCGATGGCAATTCCAGCAAACAATTTGGCTGACTCCTAGGTTCGCGAAAACGGCTGTATAAAACTATACTTTAAACAAAACACCTCCTGTGGGCCAAACGTTAGATAAAGTCCAAGCACACGTTGAAAACTTCGGCAGTGGTCAATTACTGGAAATTATAGACAGGGATAAAGTAGTGTTTCGTAATACATCACATACGTTAGAGGGAAGTACCGCGGTACTCCATATCTATAGTATTCATAGCCACGTCAGTACACACGAGACAAAGCCCATTCCAAAAAAGTGGTAATTTTTTTAAAGCTGATATTCAAGTTTCGTACAGAGTCGATCAGAGTCAGCTAGAGCGCTTGAGCGGTGTCGTCCGGGGCAAATTAAATGAAATTCTAAACGTAAGTATTCCCTTTTACTGATAATACTTAGGCTCTGAAGAGCAGTCTAGTAGAGATGTGAACCCAAGAGGAACCAGCGCCTTACTCGCCGCAAAGTAGCTGCGAAAAAATTAAACTTAGTTTCCACCACCGCACATCATTCGAGCGCTCTAGACAAGTGTGATTAACTCTGTACATGTGCTTTTTCAGTCCACAAATAATGCAAATATAAGTATTTGCCGAAGCATACGGAAGCCTTCTGAACCCATTGAATATATAAGTAGTCACTTGAAATATTCTGTGCGTACTGCCTAACCGTAAGGTAGGTAGGTAAAAACTTTATTGATGAACCAAGTAAGGGAAGGCGTTAGGGGAGGCTTGGTTGGCTTGGCTCTTAATCTTGGTTGGCGGCTATCAGTCCATGACTTCTGGCGACCTTCTCCGCCCATTTGACCACCCTCTTATGTGAGGCCGGCTCTTAGATAGAGACCGCGATCTCCCAACCTGCTAGGTCTGTGAGCTTCCAGCGAGATGGTGGTTGGAGTTTTCGGGATATTAAGGGTATTTTATTTAAGTTTGTTCTCGGAGCCCCACAAAGAGAGCATCCGGGCTTGTACTGACCCGAGTGTATTAGTGCCAGATAGGTCGGTGAATTAAACGTTCTGGACAGCAGTTGCCTCCATATCGTTTGTAGTTCTTTCGTGAGGGTGTGGTGTGGTGGCAGATATGTGAGCCTTTCCTCTCTATAGTGTAGCGTGATTTCATTGTAGGTGATTAGTCTGTCCCGCGCGCAATCCCCTCGACTGTTTGGTCTGCTAGGTTGACGTACGCTCGAGCAGTAGAGTGCGCCTGCTCGTTTCCGGGGTTGCATCGTGGGATGGCACTCATACTAGTTGAATTGGGCTGGGGTCGTGGGGACTTGATTCGAAAATTTTTTAGGTTGCAGAATGGATCTGTTCCTTTACAAAAATCCTGATTGCGGTTTTGGAGTCGCTCATTGTGAGTGTGGCAGTGGAAGATGCTATGGCTAGTGCTATGGCTGCCTCTTCCACTTCCAAGGACGTGGTTTTCCTTATCGCGCCCGAAGCCTTCTGTTTGAGGTGGTGTGACACCACGCTTAGGGCGCAGGCTGGGCTGCATGGATATTCTTCCTCGTCTGCGTAGACTGTGTCCTCGTTGTCCGCGTGTTTTTTATACAGAGCTTTTGCGCGTGGTTCGGGTCTTTCCTGTTTGTGGGTTGGGTGTACTTTGTTGTGTACAGGGTGGACGATTAGCTTTTCGTTGATTTGTTTAGGAATGCTGTTGGTTGAATCTTTAATCCGGCTAGAATGTGTCTCTCCGTCTTTGTGGGGGATAATCTGTCGAACTATGCGGTGCTGTGGGTTTCAGTCAGTTCTTATTAAGTGTTGTGGACCCCCCTGTGGAGGAGTCTGTTGTTTGAGGTTTCTTGTGGCAGATTTAAGGCCGATTTGTACAGCCGTCCTATTAGCGAGTTTTCTCTGTCCTTTGCTGTCTTTGCATGCGATATCTGGCTTCCACATCAGACTTACCTCATCAAATCTTTAGAATGTGTGCAGAACCACGCAGTTCACTTTATATGTTCAAAGTACGACTATAAAATCAGGATAAACAGTATAAAATCACTGGATTTCCCCTCACTGGTTTCTCGCCGCAAGATGTCACGACTATGCCTCTTTCATAAGATATTCTATCATTTCACGCAACTACGCCAATGTTTTCTTCCCCCAGCAGCACGTTCATTTCGACGCTCATTCAATAGCTTAAGCATACAGCGCCTTCAAGTATCAATATCTGCTTTTAGTAAATCATTTCTAACAATTGCAATACAGGAATGAAATCAAATTTCCGATCCTACTTTCATAGAAAGTGGCCCTGTCAAATTGGAAAGAGCGGTTACTGTCTGTCTTTGAACACTTAGTTTGTCGATATTTCTTTTCTCACCCTTAGTTAGATGTGCTGGCGCAACTCGTTCGTAACTCCCATTCTTTACTCGATTGAAAAAAAAATTGTAACTGTTTTGATTGCATTCTAATTTGATGTTACCGATTGTATTCATTGTCCTCATTACTCTCATTCTAAGTTTATATTTATCTGTTTTACTAGGTTTTTGTGTTGCTTCAACCTCTTTGGCTTTTTTCATGTATTGTTCTATGTATGTCCCCCCCCCCCCCCCCTAAGTAATACCTTGTGAAGGGTCCTTAAGGGTTCAATAAACGATGATCACCATGATGATTAGGTGACGATAGGGGAGTGAGTATACCATTCTGCTAATCACGATGAAGCCTAACCGTAATGTTTATCGATGTATAGGGCGGACATTTCTTCTACCTATACGATAGCGTCTAAAACGGCGTGCGCGTGCTTTACGTTACAATTTGAAGACTTCCTTTTCTCTAACCGTAGCAAACATGGATGGTAGAGCGTCTGAGACAGGCATGTGTTCTTTTCGAAGCACAGGGCAATTCAGAGGTGACTTCCTCCATCCGCTTTACAGCGATGGAATACTCGGAATCGCCAACGTGCGAGTGGCGCCTTGAAAAGTCGTGACTTCTCCGTCTCCCCAAAAATGATACCAGTGCTTTCAAAGCGATGCGGGGTATGACGGGGAAAGCACAGCTTTTGAAAAATAAAACTAAAAGGCAAAAAGGTTACATTCCTACAGATGCCCCTACGCTCTTCATGTGAGCATGGAAAGGAGGGTTTGTCCTTGAGTATTGTCATAACACGTGTGAGGCGTCTGAAGGAAAGACTGCTGAGGGAGGTTATAGGTCGGTGCGAATTTCGGCGGGATTCCAAGTGGCTGTTTCCATAATGCCTATAGTTCGGTTTTTAGAAGCAATCTCCAGGGGCAAATGGCGTTGTTTCTCACGAAAGATGAACCCCCCCTCCCCAGAGCGAGAAAACTAAACGAAGGGGTCGGTGCAGGGCTGTTGCAGCTCCGGGATATTCGCGGAACAAGCCAGGGATACCGCGGGGAAGACGGAAATGAAAATTCTCCTCTCGCCTCTTGCTGTAACAGCAACAACGGCGCCTGCATGAGGAACGGTATCTACCCGTTCCCCGTCCAGCAGCGTGTCTCCTTGGAACATTTGTTCTTGCGGAATGTTGCTCATGTTATATAGTCCTTATGAGCTTTCACGTTTTTTCGCCATTTTTGTTAGCACAAATTCTTGCACGGACAAAAACCAAAAAAGGACAATTGTTTTTGTTGCTTCAAGTGTGTCTACTGCTTCTAGGACATCTTTTAACGAAAATATTGGGAACTATAAGATTAAGTATACTGTACAAAATATTGCCCGAATACACTTTCAACAAAAACTTAAGGCACTGACAAAGTAAACACATTTCTTCTTGAGCAGAGAAAAAACGATGTGTTAAAAACTGTGGTTTTACTCCAAAAATTTTCCATACGAACAAGGCAGCAATGTGCTTGCCCCGGTCTCCTTCCTCTCTTCTGCCTTCCTTAAACTCGCGTGCCTCTGATGGACCTGTGAATGTCATCAAGTAGGCGACCGCAACTTCATTTATTTGAGCCTTGCTGATGGTATGGGCGACGGAGCGGAAACAGCAGCGTCCGGCAGAGGCGTAGGTCCCAGAGCGTTCTGAAAACCTCCAGCGTTAGCGCTCGCCCCACAGATTTCAGGAGCCTCTGTTGCGGTGCGGTAGGACCCTTCGAAGCTATACGACTTCCGAAGGTATTCGACGCAGTGGAAGACGACGTGGACGGTTGAATAGGTTGGTTGAAGTCGGCAGCGTCGATGTGTCGCTCCTGCCCAACCTGGAGGGAACGTAGGTAGGGAAGTTAAACTCCAAGGTCGCAGCTTGGGAACTGTGAATCGGATGATCTTAGGAGTGGATTCTGCCTAGAGTAAGGAGACGATTAGCCAGCGATGGTGTTGAAGCAGGAGCTCGTGCGAGGTTACGCACAAGCCTGCCTGGTGCAGCGTGGAACGGGACGGCCGACAGGAAAGTGGGAATTCAATTCCTACCGTGCAGATCCAGTGACATCAGCCAGACTGACCGGTGTCTTAATGACGTTCTACGCCATCACAACAGGAAGTTAGGCAATTACATAGATGTAAACCATTTTTATATTGTCAGTATTTTTTAGAAAGAACACAAAGCCATGTAACGATTTATTCGAAGCGCACAGAATATTATCAAAGCATAGTAGTCAGAATGTCACAAAAATATTTGAAATTATTAAGGCTAATTGTATTAGAAAAGCGAGTGCTTTCTGTGTGAGCGGGCCAACACTTTGACTGAAGTTCAAAGAATCTTTTTTTAAGAGAGGCCACCTCATGTCGGCATTTCGACTGAATGAGGGCGATGTTCCTCCGTCAAGGAAGGTGGCACATGTAGTTCCAGTACTGAAGCCTGGCAAAGACATGACGGACATTTCCTCGTATCGCCCTGTGTCATTGACCTCCCGTGTAACTAAGTTGACGGAGAAGCTGGTAAATGAACGCTAATCGTGGTTACTTGAGGACAGCAAAGCACTGACAACATGTATCACATGATTCCGCTGAGGTCTTAGTGCCTATGATAGCGTCATAGATTTGGTGAGCCACATTGAACATCAGAGAGCTTTCGGCCTTTCCACCTTAGTCATTTTCATTTACGTTGCAAAAGCTTATAATAAAGTGCTTCAGAGCTCAATTTTAAGTAATTTGCAAGGCATGAGCATACATGGCCTTAAGTTAAGATTCATTTACAAATTTATAAGTGATCGTGCGGTTCGTGTACGGTTAGGGAGTACCTTAAGCACCGAAAGGGTTCTATCACGAGGTGAGCCGCAATGAAGTGTTCTTTCCCCCACGCTTTTTAACGTCATAATGACTGGACTTCCCGATTCGTTGCAAATAAATTGCAGGCAAGTGCGTATGTCAATATGTGCTGACGACATCTGTATTTGGATTACTGGCTACAAACACAAGCGATTAGCCCTAATAGCTCGCCAGGCTCTACTTTTGGTTCAAGCTTACCTTCAAGACGTAAGGTTGCCTATATCAGGAGAAAAATCTGGCTTTGTTCTGTTTCCAGGTGTACGAAAACGTCATGCGCGGTTGAAAATAGACCTTGGCAACTCTTGCATCCACCAATTCAACCAGACGCGTTTCCTGGGTGTCATTATTGATTCCCGTATACAATGGCAAAAGCTGCTTACGCGATTGTTTCTTCTCCATCTTCACATCTCATTGTGATTCGTTGAACTGAAAGTGAGCAATGGGGAAACCATCCTTCTTCAATGGTCAAACGTCATGAGGCGCTGGTTGTCAGTCGCATAATGTATCAATTATCTTTAATTTCCCCTTCGGTATCACAGTTAGAACGTCTCGAAGTTGTCCACAGAAAGGGCCTAAGAGCCGTTGCAGCTCCTCAGGTGGCTGCGAACAAGGCAGTACCTCATGAGTCTCTAGCGAAATCTCTTAGCCTTGTCGCTTCTGAGAGACCACTAATGCATCTTGGCCGTATAGGGGGACAGTAGCTGGGCGATCCCTTCTCCAACGGCTCTGCAAGAGATATGAGTGGAAGTGTACTTGGAACTTAATACTCTTAGTTCTTTAGGCCTTAATGTCTGAAGGCAAAGAAAACGGCTGAAACCCCCTGGTTTTTTTCCGACCCTCAACTGTAAGGCCACGATTCCCCATGTGAGCGCAAAGTGCAGCTCTCCTTTGTCAGCAACGCGTTCGCTCGTACTTAAAGTTTTGGAAACAGAGTATGCCCGCTATCTCAAAATTTTCACAGATGGTTCTGTGGACAAGGTCAAACAAGCTAGAGCAGCAGCTTTTTAACATTCTTTCTTTGGACTGTAAGTGGTCTGTGCGCTTTACTGCTGTCGTATCCTCCGCAGCGGCCGAAAGTGTTGGTATTGAGGCTGCTTTATGGAAGTTAGGGTCTTGTTCGGCTCAACATCCTATAATCTTAACTGATCCAAAATATGATCTCCAGAGGTTAGAGCGCGGATGCCCTACTGATGCCTTATCTATAAGGTTTCTGCTTTTGGTGCAGAATCTGCACAGCAGAGACTTCACTTTTTATTTACAATGGGTGACCTCTCACATAGGAGTAACCGGCAATGAGGTGGCAGACAATCTCGCCCATAAAGCACTGTCAAGGAATCCATCTAAAAAAGTACCTCAAGATGGAAAAACTCTCTACAGGAAAATGGTGCTCGATCATTTCTGTACCCTGTGGATTGAGCCCCACAAGCCATGTGTGACCAAGGGACTGAGAAGATCGTAGGCGACTCTATAACATCGACTTCGCACGGCCTCTGGTCGCACTCCTGCCTGGATGCATAAGACGGGCATGGCATCTTCTCCGCAATGTTCTTTATGCGGTGTGTGCGGAGATATCGAACATTATATCATATACTGCGAGACTACAACGTGGAAAGTTATGTGATGTTCGCTTCCTTCAAGAAGACAGGAACATTTCACAGTACAGTTCTGAAGATTGTCTACCCGAGTGGAAACCGGATATGCAGAAAGGTGGCTGCACGTTTTCTTTTAATTTTTCGGCAGGACACTGATCTTGTTTCTAAATGCGACAGCAGGAATGAACTACGGTCAACTCTCATTGAATGTGTGTGTAGATGGTGTCCTCTGGAGTGGATTATGTTATACTGTGAGTGAATATGTGTATGGATTGTGGCACTGCAATGGACTGTGTTTCTACTGTGTCTGAATATGTGCATAGATCGTGATTTCTGTAGTAGACTATGAGGTGGACTGTGCGGAGTGGATGTGTGCATAGATGATGACTGCGAGAGGGGAATATGTGCCACTATAAGCGACTGTGTGCATAGTGGCGTTGATCCGACAGGTTTTGGGACATTATTATTATAAAAATGACACTATAGTGGAGCATTTTCCGGCAGAATAAGCAAGGCTAATCCCACCTGTAGCATTCAACAACACCACTCACCTCAACTCTGAATGATGTCATGGAGGAAGGCTTATGTATGGTTGCATAAGTGTTAATAAATGTTCAGTTCAAAGTGAGTGCCTGTGTTGTGTACGTTTTTCCTTGCTTTCGTTTGTGTCTCCTGGTACGTGGTATGAAGGAAATGCACTACGAACTTACTTGCTCAAATGTACATGCTCTTGGGGGCTGCTGGAGCGTGCTGGTTCTCGATGAAGGAGGTAGGGACGGCAGCGGAAGTGTCATGGGATCGGTTACCGGTGGCAACGAGAGCGCGTGCGGCATGTTTAAGTGGAAGCTGTGGATACGTGGAGCCGAAGTCCGCCAGTATGGCCGCCCGTAGCTTCTTGTGCCGCCTTAAGCCTAGGACACGGCAGACGAGTACGACTTCCAAGGGTACTATGTGAAACCTCCGTACATAACTTAGAATTTAAAAAAATTCCAAGAGAATCGGTTTATTCCATCAGCACTCCACGCTCAATATTGACCTCCTCGATTTGTTGAACACGTCAGCACTCGTGGATAGGTTGAGTGGGACTGCAGAAAAGAAGTGTCGATTATCGTGCCTTTCATGAGACGCCCTTGAGAGTGCTGACAGCCGGATTATAGATTACTGGTGGCCATTTCCTGGAGGGGATGTAACTGGATCACCTCCAAATATTAGAAAGAAGTACGAAATAAATTTTCTCATTTACACGTTTTTGTCAGCTCCTTGCACTTCACTTGCAAGCTGCACCTTTGAATCGCCTGATTCATAAGTCTTACAAGGGAAAGAGCGAAAAAATGGTGTCCTGGTGCATTTTACAATGTAGTGAAAGGGCATGACCGAATAATGCTTAACGTCTCCAAGAACGTGAACAGTCAGCCGAAGTAAAAGATCGGTCTTTGACCTGAGTTCGCGGCACACATTTCTGTTACTCAATTGCATTTTTAGCGCAGGATTCTATTACCAGCCGTTAAGAAAATCTATTCGATCCAGGAGCCCTTCCGTGCGTCGCGCTGCAGATGTTCAACCCTGCATGCAAAAGCTGCTTGAAAGCGGCCGCGTGGATCTGGCACGCAGCGCTTGCAAAAAAATCGCATCATGCTGTGTTTGGGGCCGTACACATCGTACAATCGAGACCGAAAGCTCCCAGCGGAGTTCCGGGAATCAGAGTGGCTCTCTCGACTCCGTCAGATATCTTTCCGCTGCCGCCGCCACCGATGTCACTGCATGGGTGTTCTCGAGCTTCTCGGCAGCGAGTGGAGCTCTGATGCGCTGCGCCGGCGTCATTCATCACGCGTTTCACTCCTGCCGGTGCGCTTTGTGCGCCAGAGGTTGCTTCCCGCTCTCTCTTTGCCCTGCATCACATCGCCGGGAATCCGAGATTATGCTTCTGCGATGACACACGGGCTGGTTTTGCACACCCCACCCTGCGTAGGGATTTGAAGGTGGTCAGGATGGAAATTGAAGACGCAACCTTTCACCCTCGTAACCTCTCTGTTCTTACAAGGAGCTTTCAATTCGCCTATCTCTTTTCTGCTATAATGTTTTTCTGCAAGCTCTTAGGGGTTTACGTACGTTTTGCTAGGTTCCAGGAAGAGTTCAAATGCTGTGTAATGTCGCCCGTACTTTGAGAAGATATATTGAGCAAACTATGTTTCGGAATCTCTTAATGAATGAGCAAAATAATTTACAGGGCAAGTGAACAAATGTCAGCGGTGTCATTTAAACCTTGCCGACGGAAACGAGGCGGAATACATTTTCCCTGCCACGGCACACATAGGAACCAAGACAACAGTCATTGGTACAAAAGAAACGACAGGGGAATTGTTATTAAATTTGTAATGTTGACCAATCGGGAACTAGTAAAGAAATCTTTTCATTCCAAGGGTAGTTTATCAGGAAGGAGAGAAAAAAACACTTCATGTTAAAAAGCATAAGTGATTGTAATAATGATTTGTGCATGTGAGATCCTTAAAGCGTTACTTTACTGACCATTGCACTGATATTTCAATAAGATACATCGAATAGCCCACGAACTCTCTTTCACGCTTGTTAGGTTGAGGCTTATGACAGGAGTTAGCTCACGGTTTATTAAACTCCAACTGTGATATTATTTTAGTGGACTCACTTTAAAAGAAGCGCGTTATATTTTGGCATTTTTTGGGTAATAATTTTGCTTTGGGCCTGCTCAAAAGCGCTGGGTCTTCATTATTTCCGTGAAATTCTCTAAAACAACTTGCAGGTGTAATTCAACGGATCCAAATCCTGTTTCAACTGAAATCCTCTCCTCCATTAAATGAACAGCGTTCGTTTCAAGAAGGGTATTTTTACTTGACTGTACTACGTGCTGAATTAAGACAGTTCATCCTGTTCTCAAATCAAGCTCTGACTAGAGCCAGTACCAGCGCCCGTGTTTATTAGCAGCCAAAAGTAAACGGTGAGTAGAAACTACGACCCTCGCATCTGTCCAGGAGCTCTTCATTTCCCCGAAAGGTTATGTCATATGAGTTTCCTTGTGTAGATGATGCACAGATGCTGCTTCGCTTAAGTTTCACGGCACCGTTCTCGAAATAATAAGAAATCGGAGCAAATAATCGTTGTCCTCTACAATCGTCTTACGGAAAGAGAAGTTTACTCCAAGCTGACACTAAAATGCCACAACACCCGAGAAATTCCAGCAGATGGCACACAACCTTACATGATAAAAATGAACCTATAGCCCCATAGTTGGCGCTACCGGTAATCGAGTATGGCTGACCAGGAGTGATCGGTCAGCCGCGGCCAGCAGTGGCGGTGTTTTACTCTGTAGGCTGGCTCCAGTCTGGATCCTCGTATTCGATTTTTTTTTTGTCAGCTGATGCAGGAAACATGTTAAGCTTGGATATACTTACCCCCACACAAAATAAATTAGGTTGAAGATCCGATACTTTGACGAGATAGTGTTAAGAGTCCTGTTTTTCGGAAAACACGGCGTCATCGTCGTCGGTCGCGTTGTGGGGAAAAATCCTCAGAGAAGCAACCTTGACGACCCACCCAGTTGGCAAGTAGGTAACCTAGGTCACGTGACCTTGCGATTTCATCACAACATGCCCATCGGGTTGTGAGCCAATTGACTACCGTTGCACGTGGCAGTTAAATTAATGACTGCTGGCGAGGGGTTTTTCGGGAAGAAAAACCCAGGTCTCAGAAGCGCCACCGGTGGCTGTGTTCAAATAAATCTGCCGTAGCAGAGGCGCTTCACTTAACCGCGCTGCACCACTGCGCCAGGAATACTATCAGAACTGCCAGCGACCTATAAATGTAGAGAATGACCAATTCCGCACATAAAGGCGTTAACCCATTAACACTATCGCGTTATACACTTAAGGCGGCGTTTATATGTACCAAACAATTTTTCGTGAGAAACAAGAGGTGGCAAAGGCTGCGAAGAGAAAGCGCGGCAGAGTCTTCACGTAAGCGTGTGATGCATTAAGGCATCAGAAGTGAGGCCAGAATCATGTACAATCATGGAGACATTGTCGCGTATTTTTATAAAATAGTGTTAAGGATCTCGTTTAGTGGAAAACCCACCCAGCGCCGTCATCGTAGTCGGCGGCGGGCGTGGAAAATACCCAGACAAATCCCCCAATTTTACATGTTAGGTTTTTCCACCTGACTAGCGGATTGTGAGCAAACTACCCGCCATGCAGGTGGCAGGTAAATTATTGACAGCTTGGGACACGTTACCCTGGATGAGCATGTACGGTCTCTCAAGCCCCACCGGCGGCTCATAGACAACTGCCGCATGCCGTGGCCAGCCACGTGCCGTGGAGCATCAGTGGAGCATCCCTTAATTCCTCATACCTCTTACCGCTCTCGTGTTTATACCCTTAAGGCTGGAGATAAAGTGTCCCCGCCAGTTTTTTTTTTAACATTTTCCGTGCGTCGATATCTATATGGTCCCTGCCGCATGAACACAGTATTTCTTGCGGAAGTAAAGAATGATGCTAGTGCAAGGTTAAAAAAAAAAAACAATTTCAGTGGATTGTTCCCAGGGTATGCCTTGCTAAATCAGGCTAGCTCTTTTCAATCAACACGATTTCCAAGATTCGGCGGCAGACTCATGTTCCAGTAAAGGTACAGCCAGAGTGAAGATTACGGTGCGCGGCAGTCGATGAGGAGCAAATATTTTTATTACCCCGTGGGTTCGATTAAACACACGCTCTCGCTCCAAGAAACAGAAGTTTTGCTGCCTAGGTGCCGTTTACGTAATTCCAGGAAAAATTGCTAATCATTGCCTCAGTGGCCTTGAAGCTAAGGTTCATTTTCTCAAACGTAACAGAAGCAAGGTAGCGCATGCAACGCGGGAGTGGACGAAGGCCAGATAATATAATTTATTGCGGGCACACTGCTGTTGCATGTGTTAAAACTGCAAAAGTTCTATTTATATATTACTGGGCGCTAAACATTCATATAATTACGGTAACGCATTAAAACATCATACAGAATGGCAATATTAGGCACTCCAAGCATTTCACTGCCATTATTCTAATTGCCTAAAAGCGCTAGATCTCTTTTTTATTCTTTGCTGCTTTCCTTTCTACACAAGCCGTCGTGCTCTGCGACCTGACGATACGTAGCATATGCAAGACGATTCCAAATTTGTTATCAGAAAATTACAAACTATCTTTAACGCAGTTCAACAACCGTCGGCTTTACTAATCACGTTTTATTTTTTATCCAGGCATCTTTTGAAATTCAGAAGAGTCCGAACTCTGTCCCTCGGCGTTTCCATGCTTAGTTGGAAGATAAACATGTCCTAGTCATCTCTGTTAACTGGCTGCATAGCTACATAACGAATTAAGCAAGCTATATTCGTGGGAGAGCTCTGAGTGTAGCTAGAAATACGTTCGTAATAAGATTACGACCAGAAAAGCAGCCGCAGCTTGAAAATTAAGACATATACCACTTGTTTAAATACTTATGAAAGTGCACATCCAGTTCAATAATATGAGCGGATCCTGCAAGAAGGATCAATAAACTTGCGGCACTCGCCTAATAAAAGCCCCTACAAGTTCCTATAACCTATAAAAAACACCAAAGATGTAAATATTAAGCATAAAAATAATGCTATTACTTGACGTGGCCTCCTTGGTACAGTAGTTAGTGTACTCAGCTCTTTATCTGCGCGATCAAGGTTCGGAGGCGAAGGCGCCGAACACGAGAGTACTGATGAGCGGACGCACTGTGATATCTGAACCCGGAAGCAGCTAGGGCACATATCGAGATAAAGGAATCGTCCTACTCTTGAGGCCTGACAAAAAAGTGACAAAATTATTTCAAATGAACAAGATGCCTTTGTGCATTGCGATCGAGAATAACTACATGCGCCAACCACGTAACCCCGGCAGTGTTTCGGTTTGCGTGCTTAACCCGTGCTATCTACACTGCCGTCTTTAAACGTCGGCTGTGCACTCTCTGGTGGGGAACAACATGGCATTAACAGGTAACGTCCCGGGTAGCGGAAAACATGCCCCCAATCCGTAAACACTAGCTCCGAGAGTACAGTGACAAAACGGGGCCGTCTTCTCCGAGCGATGATGCCGGCACTCGAGTGGGTACCAGCCGCTTTCAGGGGGAGGGCTAAGACACAGGGAGATAAGTATAACAGAAGTGGAGATTGGGCTGCAGCAGCAGGGGAGGACGTCGTCGGGGCGAAGCGTTGGAACGACGGCGGCGGCAGGCGTGTCATGTGCGTGCGTGGATGGGCGGCGGGCTTTGATCGTCGCAGAAAGCAAGCGGCGGTAAAATCGCGAGCCGGAGAAGAAATGAGACACGCTTAACGTGCATCCGGATAAGGGGCAGCCCCGTGACTGTAACGACTGCTCGCTTGCAGTTGCTCCGCTTCCGCGAGCGGGGATTGTTTTTCACCGCGTACGTCCCGACCGACGACTTCCATTCCGGGCATGCATTTCACGAGGCGAGATTTCGTTCTTGTTCTGCTGAGACTGCAAGACTGCACAGCTACACTGAACTGACAAGAGGTATCGCTTTAGTGGGTTGCCTCGAAGTAAAAGCCGACTGCTTTCCTTTTTATAATGTATGCCTATCTGCGTTATTTAAGCGTAACGTTCGTCTATACGCACCTTTCTTTTTCTTCTCCCCTGAATTACTTCTAAACGTGCGCCTATAAGCAGAGAAAGGAGCGACAAGCAATCAGTGCGCACTACACGTTTTTCAAAACTATAAATTTTATGTACAACAATAATTTCGCCCGCTGCTTTCTTTTATCTGCGATTCTTCACCAAATCTCATTAATGCATCTTCAAATTGAGCTCTGCTTCCTGCTATTCTTAATTATTTACTTTATATCCACTCATCACGCGCCGCATAACGATGATAAGGCTCAATTTTCTCACTACGGTGTTGCAATGCAGTGGCAAAGAGTTCTCCGTATTGAAAACCCCTTTATTATGAATCAATAAATAACAAGGGACCTAATTAAGAAGAAAGATTTTTTGCATAGTGGCTCTCCTCATCATCGCATCCGTCTTTCTCATTTTACCATTCCCACCTCTTTATTCGGTGTTAGATGCTTGTCTTAATGTGTTCATAGCTGACTCCCTCTTTGAGGCAAGAAATGCAAGGCCGAGCGGTGGTTTAGCTGTCAGGCGGATGAATTACAGAGAGGCCACTCTAATGATAATTCCGCCTGTACATACACGTGGCCGCCACCAGATCTCGCATACTGGAATTGAACAATTAAAATACACCTACTCCTCAACCCTCGAAGCAAATTAAAGCATATCCCACTAATGACGTCAACCTCTTAGCGATCGGGAAGTAGCTGATGCACTTCTCTCTTCTCTCTGCGGAATGCTTTTCGAGCTATTAGAGAAAAACACGGTATCTCTGTCGTTTCCTCCAACTCATTTTCATTGCAACAATGAATTATTGCTGGTGGATCGCGTCTGTCGAAATTACCGGCAGCCCAGGATGTAAATGATGTCACTTCACGGTGCCCTTTTTTTCTTTTCTCCTTGGTCTAGGAACGGCACGACAAATTGCGGCTGGGAAAGAGGTGCGAGGATATTTTCTCAGGCTACTTGGTGCATTATTAGAACTGGTTTTTAGCTCAGAAATGCAGCAGAGGAAGGAACAAAACTGACAGGGCTACAGGACAAAGCGCTACTGTCCTGTCAACGTTTTTCCTTCCTGTGCTGTTTTTCTGAGCTTAAAACAAGGAAGAATATCGAGAAGTCATCGAAGAGAAGCGTGTCACTACGCTAATTAGCCCGCTTGTTTCTGCGGCTGCACACACGCTTACATCATTGGGCCCTGGCGGCGTCACTGCGCCGCCTTTCAGGAGTGGACGGGTTTGTTTTCAGCACTAGCGGCCAGACTTCCTAGTCTTGCTAACGTTTGCGCTTGCCATGTCCACAAGCGGTGCGCGGTCTTTGAATGTCCCTGAGCGAGTGTTTAGCTAAAAGGACTACTCCTGAATGGGATACACTGAGCACAACGATATGGTCAAAATAACAGGTCGCACCAGCGTGGAGACACGTTGTGAAATGAGATGAAATGCTTTACGAGTAGCTCTCTGTTCAACGCCGTTAGGAACATGAAACTTAAGAGCCAACCGAAAGTTTCTAGCCTATCGTTCTAGTTTTTTTTTTTTACTGCGAGAGCTTCCTTATTTGTTTCTCTCTTTTTGAACCTCGCTGAAGCCAGTAACAGAATTCAGCATGGCTTTACCCGTCGGGCAGTTCTTGGCTGCATAGGATGACTGCATCGCGATCTTGTTTACATGGCGATGAGAATACCGAATAAATGTGACTTATCCCGGACTAATCAAGCGGCAAGGAAACGAAAACCAAGATATTAGGGCGAAAAATTTTAAGAACGACTCCCGCTAACAGGAAATTTCAGCGCAGGTCTATCGGTGTCTCAGGCTCTGTGGGCTCATTGTTTTGCTTTGCTGGGTCGTCGGCATGTCTAGCGATGATATCAGTTCGATAATGGCATTAATTGGAAAAGAAAATGATGTGCAATGTACAGCGCGTGAGAATGTGCATAACAGCCCTATAGCAGTATTATTTGAAGAAGACGATGGTGTGCAATGCATTGCGCGAGAGTGTGCTGCAGTTTAACAGAAGTTCTCCGAAGGTCGACCGACGCGGACTCCCTTCTTCCTTCTTCGGTGAGGCCGTTGTACGTGTTGGGGCTTTGGCCAGGTGTTTTTTTTTTTTGCTGTATTGATAGCTAGGGGCAATGTCCGCTGAGACCTAGTGTAATGACTTTAGCTTCCCCGGGTGGGAGTCCGGCTCCCTGGTTAGCCAGCCTGCCGACCCAAAGATTGCCCTTGGATTCTCTCAGTCCAAATGGCGTTAGTGACATCCCAGTGGCGCTTGCACCCTTTGGAGACGGGACACTAAAATTGAAAAATTGTAAAATGATCCAGGAGCAGCTGAAGGCTGTTACCAGCTGCCACCTGGAAATCTCTGAAGTGCGCCCTTTCGGCCGTGGAAGCATTCTGTGCCGATCCTAGGATGTGCAGTGCATGTCAGAGTTGCTGCGCTGCACATCCTTCGCGTCATTTCCAGTAAAGCCTTTTATTCCAGACCAACTTGCATGTTCAAAAGGGATCATCCTAGGCGTGGACCTATCGGCTCCTCCTCAGGAACTACTTGACGACTTTCAGGACGCCGGTGTTCACGTGTTATTAGTTTACTGCTGGAGCAGAGATGCTAATGGCTCACGTGTGCCGACAGAGTCTGTGATTGCAACATTTGCAGGATCTTCATGCCCGTCTGAGCTAAAGGTATGGCCTATAGTGCACCGAGTCGACCCGCTACATTCTCGTCCATTGCAATGCAGGAATTGCTGGCGCTTCGCTCATAGCAGCAAAGCTTGCAAATCTGCAATACGTTGCCGACTATGCGGGGAGAATCATTCCGCAGACCTCTGCACATCTGAAGGTCTCATTTGCAGTCTCTGTGGCGGCATTCATCCGGCTGATGATGCTAGTTGTCCCAAACATTCAGAAGAGCAGAATGTTCTGGACATCATTCAGCAGAGAAGATGTTCTAGAGCTGATGCTTACGCACTATTAGACGGAAAGAAGAAGTCTTATGCGGGCATTGCAGATCATCAGGTTCTGAGGCAGAGGCCTTGCTGACAAAGTCTGTGGTGTCAGCTGTCGAGAAGGCGCTTGCAGGGTTGTGGACCGTATGCTGACTACATTCAGTGAAGCTCTGTCCCAGGTCATTTCAAGCCAGGTTGCTCATCCAGCTGTTGGCTTTCCCGTTCTATCAACTAGTCCTTCCCATAGCCTCTCTTGTGTCTCTTCCCTGGCTCCTATTCCTGCTGCGTCCTCGTCTGTGCCTGTACATGGTACCGGGGATACCAGCCTTTCTACCGTTTGCACTACAGACGCCGAGATGGGGAATCCTTCCAAGAAGCGTCGTGCTGCTTCCTCTCCTTCGAAGTCTGCCTTCCCAAGCAACAAAAGCAAGAAAGGTTCCCCCGGTATTCCACATAAATCTGATTTGTTAAACAAGGCTGTCACAGCATCTCTGCTTTTAAAGTAACAATGGCGGGGTTAAAAGTAATTCAGTAGTATTGCCGTTCAGTTGTATCTTCTTTTACGATTTACAGCAGCTTGTCTCACAGTAAGACCCAGGCATAATTTTGCTTCAGGAAACTTGGCTTACTTCTATTAGGTCATTCTCTCTCAAATATTTCCGGGTATTCCAATCCGATCGTAATTGCGGCTGGGGTGGTGGCTTGTTAACATGAATTTCTTCTAAATTTGTTCATCGGGCTCAAGTATCGCACCAAACTCAAAGACCTGAATGCGAACTGTTGGCGGTTGATATAGCTATTCCACAGTGTGCTCCCCTTACCGTTGCTAATGTTTACTTTCCTTCAGGTGTGCACAGCACAGATCATTTAAAAGTTATTTTGCGGTCTAACAATAGAGTGGTGATTGCTGGTGATTTCAATTCCCATCACGTAATTTGGTGTTTTCGTACTGATGCATGTGGGCAGCTTGTTTGGTCATGGATGCCGGCAAGGACCGTGCGTTGTTTTAACAGTTCAGGAGTTACTTTCTTGCATTGTGACTCTCGGTATGTCATTGACTTAACATTGGCTGGGAACGGGGCACAGGTTTGTTCGTGGTCTACAGTGGATTGTGGTACTTCCAGTGACCACTTTCCGATATCTTTCACAATAGCAGTTTCTCCCCTAAGGGCGTCTGCTTCTCCACAAAAATTTGTAAATCACACACTTTCAAAAAACTTGTGCATTCCTCTTTCTCCTCCATTTCATCATCTGATAACTTGGATCGCGCTAACCAAGTTCTCTGTTCCATGTTAGGGGCCTTTGAGCGTTCCGTGTTCGCTATGAACTCTACAGTCAAGAACAAGCAGCCCTCCATGTGGTGGAATTATGACTGTGAGAGAGCATATCGACTTAGAAAAGCTGCCTGGAAAACCCTCTCTCATAACCACTGCCCACGAAAATGGATAAATTACAAATTTTTCGCGGCTTCATTTAAAAGGACTATTTGTAAGGCGAAGGAGGAGTACAATGCGAATTTGAACAGTTTTCTATCAAGCCCTAATAACCGCAAAACTTTGTACTGATTCATGGAACGGAACCATAAAATGCCGTCCTCTCATGTCACACAGTCATTGGTGTTAACACCCGAAGATGCAAAAACGCAACTTGACCAGATATCAAAAGGCCTTGCTCTGCGCTTTCAAGTGCGCTTTGTGGTTCCATTCGTACTGCCCCCTCCGCGCGCAGAATTCACTGCGGTTACACCCTCTGAATTATTTTTCATTGTTACTTTCCTCAAACCTGCAGCTCCCGGATGCGATGGGATATCTATCGGTATGTTGAAGTCTCTTGTAGAATAATTTACCTCTGATGTATTGCATATGGTTAATGTGTCCCTGGAGAGAGCTTGGCTCCCTCCTGAATGGTAAATTGCGAAAATAATCTAACTTCTCAATGATCGAAAAAAGAGTTTTGTAATTGATACCATTCGACCGATATCTTTTTGTCTAATTTAGTAAAACTTATTGAACGCATTGTGCACAGCCGTCTTGCAGATCACGTTCTTGCAATACGAGCCTCCAGTGCTTCTCAGATAGGGTTTCTTCGGGGGTGCTCGATTTGGACCGCACTTTTAGTTTTGGAAAGCAGAACTAGATTGCAATGGAGAAGAAAGAGGTCGCTGCTTTAGTCACTTTGGATATCGCTAAAGCATAAGACAGCGTAGAACATTCGATACTATTGAACAAGCTTGACGAAATTCGGCGGCCTTTTTACATTCTTGCATGGGTTCAGGAATTCTTAAAAGATAGGCGTTTCTTGTGTTCTGACGGTTCCTTTACTTTCGAGACATTTTCACAGACTAGGGGTGTGCCTCAGGGTTCGGTACTGTCTCCGTTACCTTTTAATATACTTGTGCGAGACATACCAATTAAGGGTGACGTCAAAGTTTATGTGTATGCGGACGACATCGCCTTTATTGCTTCTGCTTGAGATATTCACTCACCTCACCTCACCTCACCAGTATGGCTGGGCAAGTTACATTTAATTCTCAACGTGAACAAATCTTCCGTTCTCATTTTTCCTCAAGCGTCCCCTCTTTATATATGTCTACAGTATTCTGGCGCCCAAATCCCTAAAGTTGAGTCCTTAAAGTACCTGCGTGTAACTTACGACCCTCATCTAGACTGACACCTCATATCAGAAGTATAGTCTTAAAAGGTGAGCGAGCTCTCGGTCGCCTTATGCGAATCAGCAATAGGAAATTTGGTATGCGCGCAGACACTCTTATTTCTCTATAAGACTTACGTAAAACCAATTTTGGAGTTCTGTTCCGTTCTGTTTTCCGGTTGCCCTAGATACAAAATTTAACCTCTGTATCTTTTGCAGAGGCGCACTCTACGGCTTTGCCTGGGTTTACCAAAATCAGTGGCGAATTGTGCCCTCTTTCTGGAAGCTCGCATACGGGACTTGAGCTCTCGCTTCCAGCTTCTCACAGTGCGCACCATCTTACGGGGACTTGCGCCAATCCCTGCAGTGGCTCCGCCAATTATTTTGACTAATCCAGCTGTTTTTCTAGATAAACATTGGCCGATTTACAAACTGCCTCAACTTGTGTTTACTGACCACTTTTTGCCTAGAATTGCAGTCTCGCTTAGGTCGGTGCAATGCGTCAGCAGTTTGCAGGCTGCACAAGCTGTTTGCTTCAGCCATATGCTGCCACTATATCACTATATGCTAAGCGCTTACCTGCCAACGTGCTAAACGGTCTCCTGGAGGAATAGCTGTTTCAGGATCCGAGCCATGCTGCAGTTTTCGCAGATGCCTCTCTAAAAGGAGAGAAGGCAACAGTAGGTTTTTAGTCCCGCACACGATATTAGAGTTATTCTCACCGGGTTCCTGATTATACACCAATTCTTGCTGCTGAATTTCGCGCTAATAGTTTGGCCCTTCAAAACGTTCACAGCAATATTTATCAAGTTATCATTCTCTCGGACTGCCTCTCAGTCTTGGCTGCGCCAGAAAAATCGCAAACTACTCTCCTGTACCGATCCCTAATGTAATTTGTGCCACGTCAAGTCGTAGAGGTGCGCTTTGAGTGGATCCCAGGGCACTGTGGCATTACTTCAAATTCGATGGCCGATTTCTTAGCGAAATCAGCCATCAATGGCCCTGTTCCTATGTCGTTCCAAACCTCACCCTTCTGACCACGTCCCGTTATGAACGTTACCAAATTCGCCATTACCTGAGCTATGAGCCCATCCTTGGTACAGCAGATTTCGAACATTTGAAATTCTCATGGAACATACGTTCCTGCGCATCAAGACAATGTGAGGTTTCCATTAAGCTGTTGCGCTGTAGGATTCCTCGCCTTAATCTTTATTTATGCCGTTCAGGGTTCACGCCGTCGAATCTATGTGCCTCATGCGGGGACGTTGAAACGATAGATCATTTCATCCTCTACTGCCGGCGGTTTGCACGGCAGAGAATTCAGTTTTTGAAAAATTTTCTCTCTCAGTTAGGGCTGCCGTTTACTCTTCCCGTCCTCATCTCCTTCGGTGCAACCGTCAAAGGGCATGCCTTTAGGCCACAACGAACCAGACAGGAATATAGAGTCCTGGGAGGCTTTAATGGCCAGCCAGAAAGAAGAAGAACAAAAAGAAGTCATCCGTCTGGCCCTGGACACCGCTGAATCCCAAGGGATCCCAGCCTGCTGAAAGGGGAGGAAGATGACGGCGGTCAAGACTTGTCTTTTTCGCCCTCTGATTCCTTGACGGGTGCAAATAAAGTTATTTCATCATCATCATTGAAACCGGGAGATTTCTGTGTTAACTTGTCGATGCCATTACTTTCCTCTAAAAATTATTTTCTTTCTGACGAATTCTTAAATTTTAGTTATTCTACTCGCACCGCTTTGTTTCCTTGATTTCCATTCCGATTTCCTCAAGCTCTCTTAAAATTCGTGATTTCCTTTTTCACTCAGAATCCTCTCAAATTATGAGCCGAGATAAACCTGGATGGGATTTTCTCTGTTTGAATCTGCCCCAAACCCTGGCCAATCGCCCACCGTGGGTATGTGCGATCGTGTTTCAGGCAACAACAACAACAACAGGAGGCGTGATCAGCTGTGGAGATAGTGTAGTGCTCTCGTGCAGTGACCAGAGAAACTGATCTGTTCGCGGCGCCTCGGATTCCAATCTCAGTCGCGGCAACGTTCATTACTACTTATTCATAGTTCGGCTTGGTTACAGCGACGACGGCGACGCGGCTCAACCTACGAACGAGCGCTTGATAGCTGCCCTCTAAAATCTATCAGGACGGCTAAGTCACTCTAAAAGTGGAATGTGGCACCATTAGAACCAACGTTCCCGCTACATGCTTTTGTGTCTGTGTCAGTCCTTTCACTCCATACACAAAGGCGTCACTTAGGTTGCATCTTTATTAGCACACACGTAATCGTGTTGAGTGAGTTCGCCGAGAACCTGTTCCAAGCTGCTTGTCTCGCCCTTTTCCATTGGCTCCCCCTTCCCTTTGTTTTTCAGTTTAGAATTTTCGCACTTCTATGGGCGGGTGTCAGCTGAATTTAATTTATTTGCGTTTAAGAAACTGCCTCCTCCCACAGTGGGTAGGTTGTGATGACGTCACAGCACTTCACGTTGTGGCGTCATGGCACTTTTAACTAACCAGCGACATTTGTGACTAACACAGGGCGCGCCAATTGCATGACGTGGAGTGTATCATGACTGCACCAATCGAAAATAGCGTTAAGATCAGTTTGTAATGTGTTGATATCCTGGTCACTAGTAATTTCTCTGATCACAACACAGTCATCGGTAAATAGATACATGCTAGAAGTAACGTTCTGGGGTAAGTCATTAATGTAGATTAAGAAAAGAAGGGGACCCAAAACCGAGTCTTGAGGTACTCTATAGTTGACCGCGCTAGAAGATAAAGTATGATCGTTACAATACACCAACTGAGAACGATGACAAAGGAAATGTTCTAGCCACGTAATAATTTTGGGGTCAAGGTTAAGTTGCGCTAAATTTCAGAGTAGTGGCTTGTGGAAAACTTTGTCGAATGCTTTGGCAAAATCTTAGAAAGTACAATCGGCAAAGAAGCGTCGGTCAAGAATTAGATGGAGCTTATACGTACAGGCAATTAGTCGCTTTTTGGAAGACAATATTTTTCGGAAGAAGTGTTTTGCGTGTGAAAAAAAAACGAATTTGAATCCAGAAAGTGGAAAATTTCGGAGTAAAAATTGTGCTCTAAGATTTTGCATAAAATACTGCTAAGTGATATAGGGCGGTAATTATATAGGGAAGCGGTACTGCCGAATGTATGAAGTGGAACCACCTTCCCAACAAACGCAGTGAAGAGTAAAGCTTAGTACACTTCAGAAACTTGGCAATAATAAAGTCAACACCCGGACTTGCAGACACCTTCAAAGACTCAATTATGCTCTCGATACCACAACTATTATTAACAACTGAATTCATAGGCAAATAATTGTAGAAGGGAGGATTCGGTAAAAATGACCCATCACAAGAGACAAAATTCTTGAAAAGTATATCATACAAAATGATTGGACATTCAGACTCATCGATAGAAGCTCCGCTAGAATCAGTTAATGTTATTGGTGCTTTTAAAGAAGGGTTTACAACGCGCGAGAATTTTTAGGGTTATCACTGAGCATGCATGGTAGTTTCGTCTGCATGAAGTAAGTTTTGCTTGTTTCAATGCCAGAACGTAAGCTTTGTTAGCTTCGTTATACACTGCCCAACGGTCATTGGAAAGAGCCAGTATAGCCGCTCGATAAAAGCGCGTCAGTCGGTTAGATAATCGGCGCAAGTAGGAGTTATACCACGATGTGTAAGCAGCCGAAATGATTAGACGTTTCGGTACGTGTTTCGAAATCAATTCGTTGACTTTAGATTTAAAAATATTCCAGTTAGTATTCACGCTTCGATCTGAAAAATGCGTCTTGGATAAATATAGGAAAGCGGCCAAGTCATTGCTAATTTGTTCAAAGTTAGCTTTGCTGTAATCGCAAATGGTTTAGTGGTATTACTTGATTTAACTTTCGCGACTCTAATTTCAAATGCTAACACTACGTGGTCACTTAATCCAGACAGGTAGGATATTGGAGACAAAAGGTCTGGGCTTGTGCTTAGAATAAGGTGCAAAGTGTTTGCGCTGTGGTTGAGCGACCTGGTGGGTTTAGTAACGAGTTGAGTTAAGGAAAAGGTAGAACAAAGTTCTAAAAAAACGTGCCTCGGGGATGAAAATGGCCTTATGGCAGGCACTTTGGACGGCCATGAAATGCTGGGGAAGTTGAAGTCGCCCAAAAGAATTATAGGTGCACTATGATGGCGTGTTCATACTATGTTACGGGCGCCACGAATCTCGGAAACAAAAGTGGACAAGTAAGAAGGAGGGCGATAGCACACACCAAAAATAAATTTAGTGTAGCCAAGTTCTGCACATGTGCACGTAGATTCGAGGTCAGTTTGAATGTGAGTAGGGTAGGAAGGGATGGATTTAGCTATCGCGAGCAACACACCGCCACCAACACGGGTAGTGCGATCACAGGGACGTACTGTGAAATGTGATGACCTGTAAAATGCTTCACTCCTTTGCACATTGGGGTGCAACCAGGTTTCCGTTAGTTCAATGACGTCTGCGTAACAGGTGTCGATAACAGAGTTAACGGAGTCACGTTTGTTAATGAGACTTCGAACGTTGCGCGTTACGTCCCTTCGCGTGGCCCAAAGGGGACCCAGTTTGCGACTCATCTGAAATATTGTCGACAGGGCTTTGTTGAGGCAGCTTCTTAACGCTGTCTGTTTCACAGTCGTAGACGTAGCATTCTTTGTTCACAAGCAGCTTCTTGTACCTCAGCTGGTAATTACGGGATTATGGCAAAGAATTGGCGAATTCGACAAGATTTTTTTTTCTCACCTGCCGTGCGGCAGGAGAAAAATCTTCGGTCACAAAAACGTTTTCTGGTTTTATGTCTGCACGCGATATCAGGACTGCATTTTTAGTTCTAATCGAAAAAAAATTGACAATTACGGAAAGACACTTTGACTGCTAAAAACTGCCGATGCAGTAGAATTTCAATGGTCGTTCGTTTCTTCGAGGATGGTTCACAAACCCTTCCTCTAGTATCGTTCGGCTTGGAAGATGAACAGGAGGCGAGCTTGTAGATGATGACAGCAGAGCATATATTTACAGCATACATATACAGAGAGTTAAACTGGAAAAATCAGAACTGAATTTACAAAAGGACAAACTGCGCTACTTTACTCATCGACCGGGCTGGTTAGAGCCTAAGTAGCATCACGTTACATGCTAAGCATGGAGCCCCAGCTCAGACTGGACTCGACTGCATCCGTTTACATGCGCTTTTAAGCACTTAATTAACAAAGGACTAAGGGCGGTCTTTTTCAGTGGCCCGCCCTAAGCATCAATTCTCCAATCAAAAATAACATGAGAGATGGGGACAACCCCTTGGGTTGGGCTTAGCCTCGAACCCAGAGTCTTGATAGCAACACAAACTACATAAAAAACAAATACGCCACCACTCTCTCTCAATTGAGAGTATCCACACGCTCTCCCTTCGGAGCTAATCCTTGCCTCAAGCATACCGCCACCCACCATCGGTCCGCGTCGCCCGTCAGCAACAGAGGAGGGGGCGAAGGGGCCCACGATGCTGCCGCGCTACCGACGGCGGGACACAGCTAATATGCATGAAGGGGTTTGTCTGCCGCTCCGGGAAACCATACTAAGGATCGCCCCTGTCTTCCCACATTCTTGGTGAGCAATGCCTGTCCGCCATGACAGGTGTCCGTCACGGCCCTCCTGGGAATGCGCTTTTGGTTCACGAGGCACGGCGGGAAGCTTTCGGTGCCTTCCCGGCGATAGCCCACGTTGTTAGGGTCGGTGGGGAGGTCTGTGCGTTAAGCGACCATTTTCGTTCCCCGTATGTACTCGGGGGTTCTTGCTTATACTGGAGAGCGGTTTCCGCGTGTGCCGGCGTCCTGCTTCCTGCAAAGGTATGCAGCTGGAAACGTTCGCCGGCCTTAGAGATGCCATGGGCACGTTCAACAAGGTCTGGCGTGAACTGGCGACCAAGGGCGGAAGAAAGCACAGTGAGCGTTTTATACTCTGTATCTGTCCACGATTCCGTCTTGTAAGGACTACCGTGAAAAATCAGGATATTTCGTAGGGCTCTGTCTTTAAAATCGCCCAGACGAGACTGGACGCTGTCTTGCTGAAGCGCTAAATGGCCTGCTGTGCTCTGAACGCCTCCAAGGCTTTCTTCGGCTTTCATGTTGGGAATGAACAATAGTTAGGTACGCACTACACGATGACTGGGCTCTTTGCTGCGCTCTTTTCGGCTCTCACACATTAATACTTTGACGACCCCTTCCTGACTGCCAGAGTTCGGAAATTTTTGAAACACTTCCAGCATGATCCACAGACTCTGGAGAAACTGTCTGGAGGACGCAGGCTCAGCAAAGCGGAAAAGTTATTCATGGACTGCCACAGCATTCAAATCTATCCGATTTAAGAGTTTTCTGGGTGGTCTGTGTTTTGCCAGAAAATTCTCTAGCCAAACTTGTACAGGCTCTAGGAGGCTGCATGCACGCTCTGAGATCTCCTAGATATTCCTGCGGCCTTGTGCTGCATGAAAAAATTAGGTGATGGTTTCAAGCTGTATTGAGCACTTGTGCATCAAGTGTTTAAATCACGGGCTGCAGAGTTGTTGGAAGAGTCACAGTTGTAACAGCTTTACGTTGGGTTAACTGAAGGGTGGCAAGTAAGAGATCATTTTCCTGCTTGTTGAAACAAATCAGCCGACCTAAGTAACGTCTCTATTGAATTTTTATTTGGTTTGGTAATAAAATTTAAGTAAATTTCTCATTAGAGAAGCTGCTACAACAGCAGAAACAAAATACTACAATAGACTGCGTCCTATTTGTTAGTTGCAGGGGAGGGCTAATCAGAACTAAAAGGTGGACCACTCTTATAATCTCTCATCAGATACAGATGAAAGGGAAAGCAAATGGAACTCCACTTTAGTAACATCTGTATTTCTGTGCGCTTTAGTGGCATCTTCTGGCTGTCCTGCTAGACGCACGCAGAAATGGCTTGCTCCGAGCAAATTGTCGCAACTGCCTTTGTTGGCCGGGATGAATCGATTTCTGGACCGCCTAATGGTTATTGCTTTTTGCTACCGACGCCGCTGTAAGATGAAGTTATGCGCTTGTGATTTTTCTTGTACGGTTATACCTCGATGCGTCCGTATCGAATATAGGACTTTCGTCTAGCATTAGAAGAAGCCGGCGTCCTTAAGGATATCAGCAGCATTAGTGCTTACCAGATGAGCCCCTTCTGGCTCGTGAGGTTCCGTATGCAGGAGGCGAACGAGGCTGTACTTGCGGCCGGAGGCCTGCGTGTGAAAAGCGGCTGCTGTGCCATTATTGACCCCTTCCGAAAGGAGATCAAGGTGAACATTCACTGGGTGCCTTTTCACATACACAGTGACAACCTTCGGAAGGCTCTGAGCGAATTTGGAGAAGTGTTGAAAATTCGGCGCAGGAAATAGAATGTTCCAGGATTTGAAGCAGCGGAGTCGACAACACGTGCCGCAACAATGGTGCTTAAATAGGGGGTCACGGCGGAGGAGCTACCGCCTCTTTGCAAGTTCCACGGGGCTCCGTTCTTGTGGTTGTGCCCGGTAGGGCACCTGTTCGTCTCAGATGTCGCAGACGCGATCGATCCTCCGAGAATGCCAGACGCCTCGCTGCACTAAGTGCCACGCCTTTGGTCATGTCCTTGAGGACTGCATACGTACGTACGTCAATGTGACAGGGGCGGCCTCAGAAGACTGTGAAGATAAAGAGGACATCATGGACTTTGAAGAAGCTGGAATGACGGGCCCTGATGACCGTTGTAAGCAGAGCGCGTTTGGTGAACAAGGAAGCCTCTGTGACGGGAACATGAATACATCGAGTGAGACGCGAGCGAGCAAGGTACTGTGATCAACTCGACTGAAACGCCGCCGATGAGCCACCAGGTGTCAGCAATGAACGCGGAAACGGAGACAATCCAGGATGAGAGACATCACAAGACGACACCTTCGGCCTCGCTAAGCGTGCCAAGACGGTGTTGCCACCACTTTCACAAACTTCCACCGAGGTCAGGTTGCAACTCCTCGAGCGCCAGTGGCTCAGAGCCACCGGGGCCATGGGGAAGTACGGGCCTGAGTCTTGGTCTGAGTCCCGCACGCAGCGCAAGTTGCGCGCAATAATCGCCCTTCCTTATGGAGTAAGGCGCACGCCTCGTAAGCCACCTGTATCTTGTTCGTGCTCAGGATTCTCAGCATGGCTTGGCTTTCGTCAAATATAAAATGCGGCCCGTTAAATGTGTGTGGACTAGAAGCTAGACGTAAATAATGTCAGCTAAGGCGTCTCTTGTATGAGAAAGACTGACATTCTTGCAGTACAGGAAACAATGATAGAGAGTGAGAGCCCGACAGACAGCTATAATTGCGCAGTTCAAGTCGCGTTATAACGTGGGCGCTAGTCATGCAGTAGGGACATCAGCGGGCTCTGTTCTGTTAAGAACTGTCTTGGTATCAAGTAACAAGCAGTGGTGTGTTACACGAGTGGAAGCTTCGTGCTCTGCGATCTGTTTTAAGGGGAGGGAAATTTGAGAGTTATCTGTGTGTATGCTCCTACAATACTGCGTCAGCGTCTTTTGTTCTTGCAGGAACTATGTGCGTATATCGAATGCAATAGGCTTGTCATTCTTTGGGGGATTTCAATTGTGTTCTCCGTGCAGATGAATGATGAGACTCAGCGGCACCGAAAGCGAAAGTTCTTTTTTCTTGAAAGAAAACAATGAAAAGTATTCACTTCGAGACGTCGCCCAGATTGCAAAGGGAGAAATGAGACGCCATTATGCGCATTTCCAAGGAGGTAGTCATGCTAGGTTAGATAGAGCTTACGCTTCTCTTCAGCTAGCGGTGATTTGCGATAACTACATCGCCGAACCGGTTACATTTAGCGATTACTGTTGTGTGACATTCACCATGAAAAAGAACCTGCCGCCTCAAGCGAAATTCAGCTGGCACTTGTGGAAGCTCCACGCAAAATTATTAAAGGACGATACGTTTCTTTTAAAAACAAAGAACATGTTAGAAAATGTTTGATTGAGCTTTGAGAAAAGTTGGACAGATATGTGGGAGGAGTTTAAAGTTGATGTGAAAATGAGGGCTATCGAAAGGTCCGTAGAAATAAAACATGCTGAAAAGGGTGAACAAAAAAACCTAAAATAGGTGTTGAAAGAATTAATTATAGCGGAAAATAGCGCTCCGGGACTATACACTGATCTTATCAGCGAAGTGAAAGCCAAGCTTGAGGCTATCGATGTTACCGGATTTCACAGAGCTGCGATCCGTGCATGAACGGATCGCTTGCTGGCAGATAATATGCCCACGAGGCGGAATTTGACGACCGAAGAAAGATGGGCTAGAACAAAAGATATCGTTGAAATACAAAACAAAGGTACTCTGACGGATGATCCGAAGGTGAAAAGGGAGGCTTTAAGTCAGTATTACCGTGATTTTTTCGCATCAAATTGACGGATCTACAGGACTTTCAGGCTGAATCTTTAAATCTACTACCTAAACTGACCAGTGAAGACACTGGCATCGTGTCTGCCGACTTATCAACAGAGCAATTTGAATACGTTATTAATGAGGAGCACTTGTGTAATTCACCGGGTCCTGATGGGATAACAGCTTAATTTTGTAAGGCGTTCAAACGCGAAACTGCTCTCATTTTACAACGCGTTTATGAAGAGTCCTTTAGAATGGGTATTTTACCACCGTCGTTTTCTCGTCCGCATACAGTACTTGTACCGAAAACTGACAATCCTGCTAAGCTTAAGCAAGTTACTGGTTATCCGCCGATGACGCTAACTAATGTCAATTATAAAATTTTTATGAAAGTATTAGCCAAAGGTGTAGAGTCAGTAATGGACCCCTTGGTTTCCCCCAAAAAGATGTGCAGAATTCAAGGGTGGACCATCTTCACGAATGTTCATGTCACTCGGAGTATACTGTAAAGCTGCGACACTGACTTTAGGCGAGTCGCAATGTTGCAAATTGATTTAGAGAAGACCTTTGACCGTGCATGTCACGACATTCAATTTAAAATCCTCGAACATGTTTGTGTTGGGGAAGTAATTTTAAAATCTGTTAAAATAGCTTACAGTGGCTGTATCACGAATCTGGTTGTTAACCGAGAGCTCACACACAGAACTGACGTGAGAGCATCCGCGCGGCAAGGCTGCCCATTGTCACCGCTGCTTTTCGATCTGTACCTAGAGCCACTTTGCCGGAATGTAATAAACAAGAGCTCTATTTGTGGTTTTGAACTATAAGCATGCTAAATTAAAGTACTGGCTTATGTCGATGATGCGGCAAATTTTGTAGCGACCACAGCAGCATAGAACATGTCATGTCGGTTGTTCGCAGGTTTTCTGATGTAACCATACCGTCGTTAATCTGGAAAAATGTGCGGGTCTTTGGCATCGGAACTGGGCATCAGCGCCTTTGTTTCAAGCAAGTGTAAAATGGCCACATGTTCCTTCCAAATACCTAGGTGTTCCTCTTGACAAGTATCGAGCTAACGATAACTTTTGGAAGAAGAAAATTCAAGAAAGGTTCACGCGTACACAGAAATGGTCGGGAAAGGAACTGTTCATTTTCGCGCTCGCAAAAATATGTACTGTATACCTGGTTTCAAAATTGTGCTATTTGTTGCAAGTATTTTTGTGCTCTTGACTTAAAATTTAAAAGTTTCATCGTCTCTGCGCAGTTTTTGTTTGCCAGTCCTCATGGGTGAGGCCTTAACGTGGTAATGTATTTCTGAGTTTGAGAAAAGGGGGATTTTCCTTGCCGCACTTGCACATGAAGCAGGTGGTGTCAAGATTTATGATTCTTAAAGATCAACGCGACCCTTCCCGGCGGACTTTTATTCAAGTGAGGCTTTCTTGGGCATTGCCAAACTATGTTATTTACACTGTAGACGGGATGCGATACGGAGTAAGTAGATCTTAAAAGAAGAAATCTTTGGTTTCCGGTTTCTAAATTCTTGGTTCAGTTTGGAATACCTTTCAAATGTCACACGTAAGAAAGTGCTAAAAGATTTGCTTGACTGTGTCTTTCCCGAGGCAATATATCGATCTCTGCATAGTTGCGGCCAAGGAGGAAATGTTTTAAAAAGAGCAAAGACAATGATGGTGCCAGCGGGTGTGAAGACGGAGGTGCTGACTGCTTGTTGTGTCACAAAACAGAGTAAATAGAACACGTCTTAATTGACTGCTGGGATGTGCTGCTTTTTTGGGACGTGCTCCAGCGTGCAATAAACAAAGACTTACACTTGACGCCGTATGGGATACGATTCCTGGACGTTGAGCCGGATCTTTATAAATACGATATAATTTTCCTTCTTGGCCTGCACAGCATTTGGATGCGCTGTGTGTCCGAGATTGCATCAAAGAAAACATATTTCAGCTGCGTGAAGTATACAAGGATCTATGTTTTTCAAGTGAAGTTATCGATTTGATGGGAGAGTTGTGTTCCTTGAAACAGTTTTTATTTTCCCACGTGAGCGAAGCGCATGTCCGCTCTTGATGTTTGAGAGTGCAGCGCAGAACATGTTTGTAATCTGTTATAAACTGTCAAAACAGGCAATAAAGACAAAAAAAGAGCCGCGGTAGCTCAGTGGTTATGGTGCTCGTCTGCTGACCCGTAAGATGCGGGTTCGAAACCTGCCGTGGCGATCGCATTTGTACTGAAGCGAAACGCTAGATGTCCGCGTGCTGTGCGATGTCAGTGCATGTAAAAAACCCCAGGTGGTCCAATTTATTGCAGACCCCATTCAAGCATTCCATAGTCTCAGTACGTACATTCCATAGTACCAGTACGCTTTGGTACGTTAAATCCAATAAATTTGATCGATAAAAATTTTTTGCAGAACTACGCAAGTACATGTTGCTCATAGTAGAGTGCGCGACTGATTTTAAAACTACAAACAAGCGAAGTCTTTATGTTACGCTTCGTACTACAGCAATGGGTTCAAGTGAGTGAATATGTGACCAATCTATTTCCAGCCTTAGTTCTCCGCGTAGGCAGAAAGCAGCCTACTAATTGAGCTTATAGAAAGCGCTAATTTTCTTGAGGCTACAGTTACTTCACCATAGGATATAGCAAGTACTTTAGGCCTTGACTGCGGCTTCTGAACTTTCTTTCCGTAATCTGGCAGCAGATCGTCGTTTGTTAAAAAGATATACTTTTGCACAGAAAACAAGGCTCTTTTTCAGTTCTTGGAAAACACGACCCCTTCTCCTTGTATTCGGGCCTAGTCCGACTGCATAGAAAAAGGTTAATAATTAGACCGATAACAATGAGAGGCATTCTTCGCCTACTTAAATGGTCTACTAATAAGGGGAACGGTGCGTGACAGAAATGGGCTCTCACACCAAATACATTGCGTTGACGCAGCCTGCGGAGTCTGGCGAAGTGTCACACACTGCAACGAATAAGGCACACTTGCAGAAAATTGTTTCTTCTTTTCATCTCTCCATAGGGGTCAGAAATCTGCTGCAAAGACTCCCGGCTCTGCGTGTTCAATGTCATATCCTTTGGAATTAAGTCCGTCCCAGCGGATTTTAACCGGCTAACGAGAAAAGTTCTAGAGACAACCCACAGGTACACTGCTATTTCCTTGATACCCCTGTGGTCACTGAAACCTGAGGCGAACACGTCGGGGTCCTTGCACTGTTGTTTTCTCAACTCTGAGCTTTGATACTCAAACCAACGCCTAAATGAGCGAACCATTGTCTCGACAACGTGTAATCTTACCCGTATCGCTAAAAACCAGCCAACACAATATGTTGCCTTCTGAATATTACCTGTACATCTTTATTGTTTTCAGTGTTTCAGTTTTCAGCGAAAAAAATAAATTTTAAAACAGAACTGTGACGTGACCACGCGTGTAATGTGTCCGAGTGATCCGTGATTACTGAGCTCTCAACTATTTTTTGATGAAGAGATGGCCGCTTGAAGCCGGCTGCCCTACTCATCATAGGTCTTCGCATTTGCGTTGGCGCTATTATGAGTCTGAGCGGCTGCCGCCGACCCCCGAATAAAAGCAGGGCAACTGTCCCTATAGCAATCAGTTCTTTACTCGGGTGTGCATAATGTATGTGTGGAAAAAACGAACGCAATCTCTTGTATCCATAAATAAAGGGCATAGCACTAAAGTGCAGTGGCGTATAATAAAGGAAAATTAGAAGTAGGCCAATATTGCGAATAGGGTGATAACATTGATAACTCACAACAATAGCAGCACTGAACTCAAATTTGGGAGCACTGACGTAACTAGATTTTCATTTCCTCACCAAGCCATACGGAAACGAAATGCCCTTAAAGTCCCTCAAAAATACCCCATTACTCAGATATCTAACAAAGCAAACTTTCAGTAGCCTTTATGTTTTTGAATGGGTTTTCGTTTTTTTTTTTTTGCTTGACATTCTCTGAAATATCAGTGAAGGTGTGGTTGTTCCCTGCGTCATTTTAATCGGTGTGATGAGATTTTCAAGTTTTACTTACGCATGGTCTCCTTCCTCCCGCATCCTGTGTGACGACCTGTGGCCCTTAAAATAAAATGAAAAAACAGAAACTCAATACAATCTGATGTTACCAGGCTGTAATCCCAATACGTCGACACAACTCGGCATTCTCTACGGCATTAAAGAAGAAACACCTGTCAATGCCGGTGGCTGTGCATTATGTCGTGAAAATGCCTTGTTACTTAAGGAATAAGTGGACAGGGAAACGGTCTCAGAACAATGAGGTTGGTACACAGGAGTGCGAAGTGAGGCTGGCACTGCAACGTTGAACAAATTGGGCGGCGTAGTCTGATAGTGAGGAGGTGAATGGTATATTGCATCTTGTTGGAACTTGACGAAGGACGGCGAAGGGAAGAGTTAACTAGGGAATGTGGGAAGAAATGGCAGAAACAAGGACGGGCGAGGAAAAAAGCAAGAAATGCACCCTCCCCCACATTCTTAGAGGGATGGAGGAAAGCAAATCGCTAACAGTATACTGTTAGCACGGGGCCAACCACGTGACGGTCACATGACCAACCGCGTGACGAACCACGTGAAAACAACTAGCTAGGCAACCAGACTGACCTGCACTTGCAATCAAGATTAACGAAGGCTAGCCGAGCAATGCCTTAGCTTTCGCTAGATATATCCTGGCATAGCCGAGCTAAGCCACTGCCAATGGTTTTCAAAGTAGCTAGTAGCCTTCGAGCTGGCTAGGTCGTCCAAGCGTTGTGAATGAATGTTTCTGATTGTTGTGTTCTAGCCCTGCGTTGTTCTTTCGAAGGATAAGATCGGTGTAAAAATTAGAAGGGTGAGATTTTTATCTGTTTGAAACAGCCATGCATCGTAAATCATTTCCTTACTAGGTTATTCAAGCTTTTTCATCGTAAAATATGAGTGGCGATTCATGATTCCGTATTGCTGCATGAGCCGTGAATATGAGGTGTAAATTTTTATACATGTCCGCATATCTGGGAAATCTCTCATAGGAAATGCCCGTACATCGTATAATGGCATATGATCAGCTGTAGCGCACCTTATGTGTGATATACCACTCCACATTCCTGATTGATAGCATTGTACTGCATGTGCTAAACATTTTTCTGCAGCCATTGCATATCTTCTGCAAAACTTTACGGACACGTCATAACCGTTTGGCGTAAAAATTTTAGGTTTCCTCAGTCTGACGTCAATGTGGCACTTTTTTCAATGCATGAAAAAGGATATTGTTGTTGCGTTTCGCGTGACCTTCTCCCGCCTCCCGGAAGTCCAGCATTCTTGGACCAAAATTTTGCATATTTGAATACTGCAATGTTCAGCTATCGAAATATTAAAGCGGATGGTCCATTATTTCGAAGCGTAGCAAAATGTTTCTTTTAAAGTTTTTCAATGCCTCGCAGCGAGTAGCTATGACTGACATAATAAAGGTTTTGACGATAAGAAAATCGTTAACAGGAGAAAAGTGCAAGCCTGCCGTGGGGAGAGCTGAGAATAAATCGATTGTTATAGTGAAACCGTAACATATGATAAAAATTGTGTTTATAGACTATCCTTTGCTGAAAAATGATTTGGTCCGAAATTGCTGTGTATGGGCGTTCATATATAAGATGTCTGTTCTCTGGCGTCAATTAGTTTTAGCTCTGTCTGCCCACCAGTCCATGCAAGTGTAGTACATTTGCAAACGTTAGTGCGTCCTTGCCCTGCACCTGTGCACAACCTTTGTGTTGGTACATATGTGAAACTTTGAATCCACACCTGCACTGTGCTTGTGCCTATTCACTGCACTGCTGTGCATGTACAAAGGTGAATCTACGCTCAATTTGCAAATGTGCTTCTCCTCTCCATACTTTGATGCGTACAAATGTCAGTCTGCATCTGCTGTCCATATAAACTTACCCTGTGCAGAAGTACACGTGTGCGGGCGCTTAACGTCGGTAAATGAGCTAATGTCTGATACAGCTGGCGCTGGAGTATTACGTGGGCTTCAGCGGATGCTACAAGAGAGCCTTCCGCACCTAAATCTCGTGCATACAGCCACAACATACAAGCGTCTGGTAGTGCTGTAGCCAGGTTTGCATTTATAACGGTGGATCCTCTTGGCATACGAGGGAACTACCGATTACACTTCACTCTTGGCGAAAAAGAAACGTGTATGCTTGCGGACCCATCGTACTGCTGCGACCCCACACAAAGCGGCTTCAGTATATTGACCTCATATGTTCGAAGCACATTTTTCGAAGTGTGAGAGCCTATGACACTGCGCTGCGCGTCTCCGGAGGTTCACTATCTCCGGCGACATTGTCCCTCTATGGAACCCCGGACGCGCTAGAAAAAGAGACTTCATGGTGCCAGGAATCGTCGGGTGTTGGCGGCCAAGGCTCATAATGTGTTATAAAAACATAAAATTACGCAAGGGACAGGACACACAAGAGAAGTGGACCCGACAAGCGCAGTTTCTGCTTTTACAATAATGTCGTAGCAACTAGCCCCTCATCGCTCGCTCCTGGGATTCATTATGGGTGTAAAGGGTGACAGCTTGGCTGTCATCTTTATTACCACGCCAACATGCATTCAACTAGTCAAATACACCCCCGCAAGAGTGACAGTAGCGCAGCCCGGATGAGAGAAGGTACAAGCCGGTGGGAAAATACGGCGCAGGACGGGGAATGCCGCAGTCGTCGGCGCTGAGAGGAGGGCGAGGGAAACTTCCAGCCTGGAAAGAAGGTTGATCCAATCGGACGGGAAAAAGCGAAGAAAGCTGATCAGTGGGGCGACGAGTAAGGCCCGAGACAACGCTATAGGAGTCCGTGTCGAGCCTTCAGAGAGAGAAGTTTAGCCTCAGCGGCCGAACAGGGTTAACTGCGCAGCCGGTAGAAAAAGACAGCGCAGGAAACACACGGACAGAGGCGAGGCGAGAGAACGGCGCTGATGTCTCCTTCTCCTCTCTCTCTCGGTGTTTCCTACGCTGCCTTTTTCAGTCATGTACCAACACGTCCAGTATATCTCCTTAACTCCGCTGTCCATCCGTTCCTTCTGACGAAGAACCCGGCGCCAACGCAGCGGCATGTAGGCTTGGGCACCCCAGCCTCTGCATTATATACTCTTTAACATGAAATTCTTGAGTAAATGCCCCTCCTCCCCGTCTGGAATCGGCGCACTAAGCGGGTTATTCACATTTTCGTCTGCGTCTTACTTTTGCACCGATGTACGCAGCCTTTATAAGTCCTTGAGACGTAGGCTTCGTCAGTCTCGTCCGATGTCAAAGACACTACGGCCGCTCCCCATCCAGCGAATATGTCTCTGAGATTGGTTTGATGCGTACTAAAGCATAGCGTTCCGGGCGCCAAATGTTTAAACAAAAACAAAAGCACAAAAAATTACTTGAGAGTGTAGGGCTTTACATGTTGATTCTATGATTTATGTTCACTCCCTGGAGTGAAAACAAAAACTTCATGTTACTTGAATCAAAACAGTGCACATACATGTGTCGTCTTCGTTATCTTCCATAATTATACGCTACGGCTGAAGTTGCTACCGGTTCTTGGACAACGACATGTGCCGTAGTTTCAAGGGTGGTCTTTTCGAGGTTGTTGTAGCGGTACAACCTTTATCAAAAAATCGCACTTCCCTACGTTAAAACCGCAGCCCAAATTGCGGGCTGCCTGGTGCAGACCTACAGATAGTCTCTGCTGTTGGTAGACAAGTCATCAGGCCTCTGAACATCTGCTGCCTAGGGGTAGGACGGCCAAGGCTTCGCAAGTACTTTCCGAAGGCCTTGACGAACGTTGTGTGCAAGTTCTCGGCGCGCAGCCTGCCTGCTTCATTGTGCCGCACACTTCTCTCGAGTGAGGCGTCCGCCGCTCACGTGGTCTCCAAGGCAGCGTGGTGCGAGATTAAGAAGGCGCCGGTGAGCGTGCCATTTTGTATGTCCCACTCCAAGAAGAGCGCGTTTAATGAGCCTCGATGCGCGCGCTCCCCTCTGCCGCCAAGAGAGCGCGCACATCGAGGCACCCTAAGTGGGTTGAGCTCAAGGCGCTACACCGCGGCCGACATGAGCGAGGCTTTGCCGAAGTCCACCACGGGAAGCGAGGCCACTGACTGGTTGCCCTGCTTGATGGACTGCTCGCAGCTTGGCCGCCGCATGTTCATCCGAAGGTGGTCCTGCAGCCACTTCCACAGACCTAGCAGCCGGCAGTCGCAATGGAAAGGGTTGGCTGCGCCATGGGCTCTACGGCGTCGGTGCCCTAAATCAAAATGCGAGAACTGAAACCAGTCACATCGCGTGAACGGTAATTCCGACGTTATGGGAAGAGCATTTTCTGCATTTCAACCGCCTTCAGTTTGTCAGAAAATCTGACAAGCGCACTGTGTGTCACGTCCTCCTTTCGTCCGTCGTCTGCCAGTGTTTCAGAGTTCACAATGTCAAACCAACTCGCCCAGCAACACACCCGGCTCAGAAAATCTGCTCGATTCCAGCCTGAAAAAGGCACATCTTTTTTTTTTTCAAAGCGCAGATCACACGTGAAGCATCAGGACAACTTGCCTGTTCAGTTCTATTTCTCACCACAAAATAAAAATCATATCTTTCAGGCTCTTTTCTCTAATAGGCTGTGGGCCATTAAAATAGATTGCGGGAGGATATTAGCGACAAGCAATTTAACCCCGTGAATGCCCACAGTGCCCACTGTTACTGGCCTCGATACACGTCACTCGTAATGGTTGATTATTGGTTTCAGCACTAGGCTCTTAAGCGAAGGTGCGCGGTTCAATTTTCAGTGGGGACAGGCCTTCTCCTGGCTGCGTCCACGGTTTGATTGGGACGACTGCATGTACCCTGGACCGTTGCCCACTTGTGCAGACCAGAATGTAGTGATCCATGGCGCTCTGTGTCCAAATGTGTCCTTGGGCAATTACAATTTACCATTCTAATCATCATGAACTAGCTCCGCTAATGGGCCAATATTCATTTTTTTCGTTAGTAGTCAACCATTCACACCAGGAAATGCTCACTGATCAGCCTGTCTTTAGTTAACTCTCACACAACTGCACATTTAACCCCAAAATATCTCGTGGACAGTTAGCCGAGTAGTTATTCGCTATATTCACTGGCTGGCCGTAATTGTTCCCTGCGCTGATCTGAGCCCTGTGCAAGTGATGACAGTGTAATTAACTTTGTACGCGATCATAAGCATTCGTCGTCTTAGATATCTGAAATGATTACATGAATTCAAAAGAATTCAAAGAAGCTGCATCGCATATGTCGTGCAGATCTTTTCACTTTTTTATTCAGGACTCATGAATAACAGCAGTGGTATACTGATGTCATGTTGAAAAAAGATACTATAATGGGAGAAGCTGTGGCACAGTTTTTCGCAGTCAAGGTTGGGGAAAAAAAATTTAAGGCAGACTTCTTGGAGCAGATAGCTTTGCATTGCAGCGGCAGCACCTTGAACACAACGAAGCCTGCAATTCTCAAAACCTAAACAACAATTGCGGATGAAGAAGCTAAACTTACTGAAAGAGGTTGTGAGCTGTCCATTGAACCTTTATCTGCATTCGATTTGGGTGCATATGAAGCAGTATTTCATTTTCAAGACGGCTCCTATGCACGCCATTTTTTTGTATTAGCATTCGTCATATCAACGCACGCTGCAAGGGCGCCGATTTCAGCTTCAAAATGATATCCTTGGCCTCTGGGCCGCGTGACGGTTCTGAAGGCGCCTTTTCCTCCCTAGCACACTCATAGTTGGCGCCGGCAGAAAGGCTAACCAAAGAGGTCACTTGTGACCAAGCAACAAGAAAGTAAGAAAAGCAAAACTGAACTGAAGGACAGTTTAAAAGCGCGTCGGACGCCGGAGAGACCGAGAAAGCATTTTAACACTGAGACCGTGCTCTTGAAAGCTTGCGTGATTTCAAGTAGAGAACCTTTTCAAGGAGCGTGGAGAAAGCTACGCTTCGCTAAGCCATAACGCAGACCGTCTCCATTCAAGAATCCGGAGGCTCCCGGGCAGGCGGCATTCATTGAAATGTAAGGAAGAGGCCACCGCGGGCCTCGCGAATGGTAACAACGACGGTTAAGATGAGTTGCCGGAACACAAAATAAACACAAAACGTGAGTCTAAAGATACACCGAGACAAACTGGGCAAACAAAGTGGTTCTATGAGGAGAAAAAAAGGACGATAAAGTTCGCACGTAAGTAGTGCTAAAAGGGATGTTTGGCCTCCTTATGTTGATGGCGTGTCGCTTAATTAATGAAATATGTTGTTTATTCAGCCAGCATTTATAAAGGAGGAACGATGTCTCAGTGCAAGTATAATTTCATTCTTTCCATTACACTTTACTTTCACGATCTGCTTCTTTACAGGAACCATAAAGGCAATAACTGCTTACATTTTTCAGTCTTCAATTGGAAACTAAGCTTGGTTCCAAATTTAGTTGAAGAAATGACTTCCAGCTGTCCGGCATTGTTCTGCTCCGCAGTCGGCGTTTTTTCATCTTGTTCTTAGCAACGAAGTATTTTTTTTAAGTAAGCGGGGTGATTAATTGAAATATGTCTTGTATTATATGTGCACACTGCTGGATGATGAGGGGGGGCATGAGACCCCAAACATCGAACATGGGAACAGAAGCCCATATGTGCCGCGTGTTTTTGGTGTAAGTCGAGCCATGTTTCAGCGTCAGCTATGAGTTTGTCGTGGGAATTCAATTCCATGTATTATCTGGAAAACATATCTCGCACTATAATGGTGTACGCGGGGTTAAGGAACGGAAAACGTTGGGTATTTGGTAACAAGCAGAAATGATTTTCAAACGAAAACAAAATTAGGCTTCTTAGATTTAGACGTGGATTACGCTAGAGAATGTTTTAACAGTCTACTGCACCAATATCTTGTGCCAACTCGTACGATCACTCCTGCTACAACGGCATGATGCCTCAACTTACAAATGCTTATGGGTGCAATAGCTCAAGACAGGTTTGAAACAGGAACTTTTGTGTTGAAGCCTCAGATCGAGAACCAAGACCCCTTGTAAAGCCGCCATTAAGATCATCAAACGAATGCCAAGCGAGGAGACCAACGGGTCATGAAGGAAGGAATAAAATGCGGCGACTGCCTTACCTTGATGCAGCGAGAGCGATGTAAAGCCGTAGGCACTAGGAGCCCGAAAGAGAGCCCTCAGTTTGACAGGTTATCTTGTTACTATATATCTTAATTTAAATTAAAAAACGATTAAAAAACAGGAATTATTCTTGAAACTCGTGCGAAGCACTTTATTAACATCATGGTGATGAATTTTTTGAGCACATATGCAGCTTAGACAAAAGCGTTATGGCCAAGGATGTTTTACTTTCATCAAGGTAGAATCAAGTAGCCATTTTCTATTCGTCTCACCCAGAAAAGGTGAGTACAATGGCTCAGGAATGCTTCCGCTAACTGAGAAACGATGGGCGGACGGCTACGCTGCGGAGAACCGCATTAGTATGTTTACTGAAGGTTATCAGAGGTAAAAGAGAAAAACCCGTCTTACTCAAGATATCTTCAAAGAACGTGGATTTTAACGTAGCTGAAACTCGCAGAAAGCGTTAGATATTCCTAGTAAACATTTTTAATGTTATCTTGAAACACAAGTAAAAACCAGATGAATGCGTTAAGAGCCAAAGATGGCAATGTCATTAACAATATGTTAAGATAGTTAAAGTAGCCGAAGAGGTATACACAAATCTATTCAGTAGCCAATGTAATCAGGACGTTAATGATAGAGGCAGTAGAGTACAGCAATGGAACGTTTTGCTAGTAAGGAGAGATGAAGTAAAGAAAGCCTTAGGAGCGATGCAAAGAATGAAAGTAGCTCGTAAGGATCAGATAACAGGAGATATGTTGAAGGAACCAGAGAGTGGTAGAAAAAGTAGCCACTTTCTATACGCAAGTCTTTGTTAACTCGGGTGATCCAGAAGTATGGAAAAACGCTAAAATTTCCTTAATTCATAAGAAAGGAGACGTCCAGTAGTTGAAAAAATATAGACCGACCAGCTTACTGTCCGTTGTCTACAAGGTAGTTACTAAGTTTATCGCTTATAGCATGCCTATGCCTTCCGCATAGGGATGACCGACAACCCAACCTGTGACCACTGCGGCCATGAAGAATCAATTGGCCATATATTGTGCTCCTGCCCGCAGTACAGCCCACAGAGGGCATGCCTTAGCCACGAACTTGATCAACTCGACGACCAGCCGCTATCCGAAAATGAATTCTACAACATCGAAAGGACCTACCGTCGCAGAAGAAGGCCGTGCAAGCGCTTTTGCGCTTCTTACAATCTACCGACCTGTGTGAAAGACTAACTGGAACGCCTTGTGTGTGTGTGTCTCCATGTGTGCACGTTCCTTTTTTTTTGCGTTTTCCTCTCTGTCATCTTTCTAACCCCTATCGCCCATCCCCAGTGTAGGGTAGCAAACCGGAGACTCACATCCGGTTAACCTCCCTGCGTTTCCTTTTCATTCTCTCTCTCTCTCTCTATGGCATCAGGAAACGCTCAGACTTCAATCAAACAAATAATCAGGCCAGCTTTCGGAAAACGTATTCGACAATAGACCATTATAACACTATAAATCAGGTGACACAAAAAAGCGCAGAATATAATCAGCCCCCTTATACCGGCTTCATTCATTACGAGGAAACATTTCACTCAGTGTAATCCTCAGCAGTCATGCAGGCATTGCGGAATCAGGCTGTAGAAGACAACATAATGGAAGATATCTATAGCGACTGTACAGCTACCATAGTCCTCCTAAATGTCAGCAATAAAACTACAATAAGGGAGGGTGTCAGTCGGGAAGACATCTCACAAGTGCTATTCAGCGCTTGTTTACAGGAGGTGATGTGAGGCCTGGGATGGGAACAGTTGCGGATAAGATTTATTGCAGAATATCAAGATAATCTGCGATTCGCTGTTTTCATTGCCTTGCTGAGTCACTCAGGAGATGAACTGCAAGGCATGATCAGTGAATTATACAGACAGAGAAGCATGCTGGGTCTAAAAATTAACATGCAGAAAACCAATGTATTTTTCAACAGTCGCGCAAAAGAACAACATTTCACAATTCATAGCGAGGTGCTGGAAATGGCGAGGAAAGTCTACTTAGAGCAGTCTCGCAAGGAAGCATCATTTCTCAATTCACAGCGAAGTGCTGGAACAGCCAAGGGAATACGTTTACTTAGAGCAGGCAGTGACCACTGATCCGGATCAAGAGAGGGAAATAACGGGAGGGGGGGGGGGGGTAGAGTGCATATGGCAGGTCCTCCTAAATCATGGATGGGAGTTTACCAATATCCCTGAAGAGAAAAGTACACAACCGCTGTATCTTACTGATACTCACCTATGTGGCATAAACATGGACCGTATGGAAAAGGTTCAACGTAAGTTAAGGACAACGAAGCGAGCTATGGAAAGAAAATTGATAGGTGTAACGTTAAGAGATTGGAAACGCTCGGTGTGGGTGGGGGAACAAACGCGGGTATAAGACATCCTAGTCGAAATCAAGAGGAAGAAATTGGCTTTAGCAGGGAATGCAACTCGAACTCAATATAACCGCTGGTCCTTAAGGGTAACGGGATGGATTGCAAGAAAAGAGAAGCGCAGCAAGGGGCGGCAGAGATTAAGGTGGGCGGTTGAGAATAAAAGATTTGGGGTGATACGGTGGCCTCAGCTTGCAAAGGACAGGATTAATTAAAGCGTCATGCAAGACGCGCTTGCCCTGCAGTGGCCGTAGTCGGGCCGGTGATGCTGATGACGAAGCATATCTCATGACCTATGCATGTGCCGTTAGCTGGGTTGAAACGAAACCACATACGTAACAACTGAGATGCCTATGTGTTCCTTTTACATCGGAGTCTGTTTATGTGAGGCCTTCCAGGGGCGACTACGCGTGGCTCCACCGACACTCTTCGCGAACATTACATAGTCCTCCATTCACACCAGGGACGCTCTATTCAACAAGTGGTAGTGTCGCCAACATTAAATGGTATGGATTGCAGTACGCTTGCTTTACGTTGCGCTTGTATTGCGAGTACTTCTAGAGAGAGAGAGAAAGGTGGTTTGAACAAGGCACGCGTTTAACCTCTGCTTCGTTATGTCATCCGACTTCAAATCAAATCAAATAAAATTATATTTCTGCCTTGAAAAGGTACAGACAGCGGAGGCGCAGAAAAAGCTGTAAGATACAGCTTGACAAAGCCGCAGCCTCCTTTAGCTTGGCAGCGGCTTGACAGCAAGGTTTATAAAACAAACGCAGTTGGTTAACACATTAACCCGCATATATCGATTCTACAGGAATTTGAAAAAATTTAAATTTATCGGGATGTGAAATAGTTGTTTCGTTTCACAATTCAGAATTATCCTTTTAGGAGAAATGTTCTTCAGCGACGTTTGAGCCTGATTACAATGTATGATACTCTTCGGATTCATCTTGGAAGAGTCAGCGCTGACTCGCTGCCTGTTATATGTGGTAAAGCTTAACACACGTTATATCACCCTTAAAATCACATTTATCATTCCGCGTGGTAGTTTCCTTTGGACAATGCCAAAAAATTACTTGTTTTTCTTGCGAAATTCCCATGTTGTCGATAGGGTCTGTCTTCAAAGATGGCGACCAGAGAAGACTGGCAAATGTTTTAGAACGCACACATCACTGAAATCCAAATGTGCACACCAGAGTATTTGCACCGGAAAATTTTATTTCCCCTTAAACCTTCGTTAGCGGGTTGAACAACGTTAGCAGGTTTAGGACTACAGCGTAGTATATATGAGGTAATGGTAAAACTGGCACAATTAGTACTGAATGACGAAAACGAAAGGTTCAGTCACCTGAGAGCAGCAGTTCTAGCGGTCGTACATCGACCAGCTGAACTGAAGAGTTCGGAGAGCCTGTTGTTGCGCAGGCCGAGGCGCAGCAGTGTCTCAGGTTCGCAAAGGTATTGACAGCAGCAAAGACGATCTAGTTGTTATGCACCTAGAGAGACCGGAGACCGTTCACACTGCTAAAAACACCTTTGTGACGGCAGGCGGCACGACTGAAGAACAGGTCCACCTGCTGCAACTATTGCAGTTCACACAGTAACTTCGTAAGGTGCGCGATGAGGTTCCGTGTAAGGTTTATTACCGGCCACAGCCGGCCACCTTCACCGGCGTCGCGGAAATCATTTGAATTTCAAGCACATCTGTTATGCACACATTTCTGTCTATAGTAGCAGCCAGCGTCGCCTGTGATATACTTACGAGGAAAGGATGGGGCGCAGGGCTGCCTGTATTTACCTTACAAAAAAGAAATACGCCCGGCATCCAGCAGGGTCCGAAGAACGATCAGTGATGGCTGGGTGTGGAAATTATTAACAAACTGAGGATGCCAAGGGTCGTCACAAATGAACTGTCGCTGAAGAAGCACGGATAGCCTGAGTTGCCATTGAATTGATTAGGTGGATTCATGGCCGCAAGGAACTGCAGCCGGCATAACGGTCTATGTTAGTGGTCGATTTTGAATTAGATTTTATAATGTGCGCTTCGCCGGCTGGTGAGGATCAGGGTAGACAAGCCAGCTTAGAGGCTCAGGTCTCACGACGGCGAGGAACGGAAAGACAAAGCTAATTGAACTAGCGCTGCTGAACTTTCTCTAATTTCATTATTACATTAGCGAAAACGCAGCAAGTAAAAGTGCAACATCTCACGTAGATGATAACGCGCCCGCCGGGCAGAGGTCAACCGACGCCATGGAGAAGCCCTGCCGCCAGCGCGGCCGAGGCAGACTTCCAACAGAACGTGTCGGATCGGCTGTGGTTTGAGAACGACGTGAATCCTTTGGCGGTCAGACTTCACGGGACATTGGAGGGCGCGGTGTCGATCGCCGAGCTCTCCGCATTGCGCCGTAGTTCGACCAGCCCGCATCCGATGCTGCGAGCAAAAATCCAGCAAATCTCGAATAGCTGCGGCAACAGGGGACAGCCCTTCCGAATATGCGCCGCGCATCTCGTACATGGAAGCGCAAGCCTACTGCAGATGTTTCGCCTACCCTGTGCGCAGAGTTTTCGTGCCTGTAAGACACCTGTGAGAAAAGCGGCCTTGTAGCGAGCAAGCAAGGTCAAATAAGGCTATTGTTTTTTTTTTGACGCTTAATCACCTAACTGACAATGCTCCCTAAAAGGATGCAGCGCTTCCGCGATTATCAAGCGTCGCTGCTGTCTCCGTCAGTATCCATGCGGTCTTGCCTGGCGTAAAAAAACGCAGCACAGCTCTCGCACGGGCGCGCATCGCTCTTGAGGCACCATAAATACCGCCATGCACCCTGTCAGATAAAGAATCGCACGGCACTTCCTTGGGCAAGGGCGGATGGCCACGGAAGTTCTTATGGTTGTTGAGGCTAAGCAAGGAAAATTCCAGAGAGAGAGAGAGAGAGAGATCAACCGAGCCATTTCTTTTCCGCTCTTGCAAACTTCCATAGTCGAACGTTTTTCTTTCTTTAGGAAACATGCTGACGAGTTTTAAAGGAGCCATTTAGATCTGACTGACCGCAAAACGTCCACACCATCTGATACTGGCTCCCTTGTGGCTGGGAGAGAAGTGTGCCCGCGGTCTTTTCCGTGCTGAAGTCGGCTGTGGGAGTAAACGTTATTAAAGGGATCGGCGATATCCGGCCCCTCAAGGAAGCAAAGCGTCCACCACGGCTTTGCCTCAACTCAGCTGAGCGGCGTTTCTTCGAATTCGCCGACAGTGACAGTGATGACGGCACAGATAGCCGTTATTTTCTTCTTACATCTTGGTGTCCACATGCCATCGTCCTGCTGAAAAATCACATTGATCACCGGAGGTGTCTCAAACTAAAATGGCACACTCAGCCTCTCTTCATGGCAGGAAATTCACAAAAGCTCTGCGTATATGGCTTGGCTGTTTCTGTGCCGAAAAATACTAGCTCACTGCCCAAATAGCTGCAGCTTTGAATGCCTGTAACATCCACACTCAGTGTTCATGCATTAATATATTGCAAGGGAGCCACTGTCACTTTTACTCTCACTGTATATAGCAACTAGGTGCAGCCCGCAATTTCAAAAGAATTGCCCTCTTTATCGGCTAGTACTGACCGCACCACCAGGAGATAACAATACAAGGTCTTTCAGGCCACACGTAAGCCTACTTATAGTAATTACAGATATGTTTGTACAGTTAATGCCATGCGCTGAGCAAGTCGCGCGCCTTCGCAGGTTTTTCTTAATTCTATGTGGCTTCGTTCTTTCTTCAGTAGTTTAGGAATGCGTTACAGCTTACTTTTGCACATGTGTGAATGATATAATGCAGTGGAGTGTGAAGAAAGAAGCCGTATAAAGAACAGAAAGAAAATGTTGCAGTGCACTCGGGAGAACATAGTTCGCTTAACCTACAAAATATGAGTTGCTATAAGTTATAGTAGCTCTCTGCGGCTAAACCGCTCGTTGCAGTAGAATTTTGCTGCACACGAAGATGAGTTATAAAGTTGTCTGGTATTTTATAGCAGAGAATGAGATGCACTTGTTGACTTGACAGCCCACATTCTATTGTGAAGAGATCAGCGACGATACGGCATGCCGCCGGTTATCCACTGATTTTTCATAAAGCTTTTCGCTGGCCTGGTACAGGCGTTGTGTTGGTCTTACAGCATACCTTGGGCGCATCAAAAATACATTGGCTCTGAGCGGCGAAGCGGCCTTTCTAGCATTAAAATTAAACCCCATTTATTCTCATTGCGACTACTAATGTCTCACAGCTCGAACACTGCTCGCTAGCTATCACTTTGACACGCAGATTCGTGTTGCCCAGAGCGTAAATGACAACTCCGAGTTCAATGACGCTGTGGAAAACTGTCATCACTATCCTGAGCAGTGTATGCGACTTATTGGCACGCGTTGCGAGATATGCTGTCCTGCCCTGCTAGCAGTTGGTCTCAAAGTGCCCACCTTTAGCTTCTCCAACCTCAATACACATTCATGATGCATAACGATGTACATCATGTAAAATCGCACTTTGGAGCGACACGACACCTCTGTGAAGTAATAGTACAGAGATATATAAGACAAAACTCCGAAACACGTAAAATCATGCATTTTGCATGTTCGCCTGCCACTTCCCGTTTGCTCATGAAGTTTCCAAATGTTCGCCGGTGCGCATTCTTCTCCTCAAGCTTTTGGTTCGGCTCATCAGTTGTAATCGTGCAAATTGTGTTTTACATGAAGTCTGTTTTTTACCTCTTAGCTTCTTGGCGTTAACAAGTTTCTTTTTTGCTCCATTTTAGGTTGTATTCGTTTGTTTTTAGCTTTCTGTGGCATCCGTAGGTTTGTATGACGTTTTATCTGATTTTAAATATCTGATTTTGCTTTTGCTTCGCTTGCTTGGGCCCCTTTAGGCTCGCTCGTTGTTGCGGTTAACATGTTCTTTACACCGCCCTTTGGCCACGATGTTGTTTGGCACGTGTGTTTTCCTTGGTTTTTTGCTAGTTAAAGTGCTTTTTCATAAGTCCACTTCATAAAATTGCACGCCCTTTTTCGTTTTTTGTTTTGTCCTTCTGGTTCATAGATGTGTTGGCCAACCTTTGATGACTGTGAATTAAATTGAAATCTTGGGCCGCCTGACTGTCACGTGTTTTTTGGTATATATTGTGTTCGGTTTTCCACCAAAATAAAGAGTTGTAAATCAGCGCCCGTCCTGTCGTTAGTGTTTTTTCTTCTCGTGTCGCCGTCTCTTTCCGCGCTGGTCGTTTGGAATCATGCTCAATTTAAACCTGATAGAGAACTTCCAAGAGCAAACGTGCAAAGTTACTACAACATTCTGGAACAACGTGGAATCAGCTCTGGATGCGATCAATGTAGAGAAATCTGGTCGCGTCGTGCATCGAAAACAAAGAGATTAAGCGCCGTGACGGCAGCTTTGAAGAATGAACAAACAGGAAAAAGATTTTCGGAAATAATGTTAAACAAGGATATAAGAATAAAAATATGCTTATTATTAGTACACACCGAAAAACTAAATATTAACGCTATAGAAGCACTCACTCACAGAAAAAATAAAAAAAAAATAAAAAGAAGTTTTTACAGAAAACAGCAAAAGCAAATAACAAATATATTGAAGCACTTACGCACAGGAAGGTAAGAGCTCTAGCTTTGACTCCAATTCTGCTAAGCTAGTATTTCCCAAGGATGCCTCGGTTCTCAAGGAATGCTATCAATGCCACAAGTGCTCGCTTTTGCAGTTCACAATCGGGCACGGGCCTAAGACCTTGTATATATTTAATGGTCTTTTGTCAGGAGCCCCCAAGCCTCTCTTCAAACGCGACCTGAGGTTGTCGTGCACTCGGTAATACAACAATATGTGAGCCACAACCTCATCTTCTTGGCCACACGCACGCCGTGGGCTATTTGCGCGGCATATTATTGAAGAAAGTGCTCCGTATAAGCCGTTCCTAAACGCAAGCGGTGAAGGAGCATTTCTAAAATTCTGCTGATAGATAATAAAGTATTCAACCGCAGCAAGGGATCGACAAAATGCATATCAGAACCTTTATGGATTCGCCCAAACCACATCTTTTTGGTCATTTCATTACGCATGGTCGTCAAGAAGCGGTGCAATGCGCCTCTCGATATCGGAAGGAAAGAAGTGAGGGCATTGGAGTGTGCGTGCCTAGCTGCTTCATCCACCTTGGTTTTTCCGTGAAGACATTATGCTCCAGCTCTCTCCAGAGATACTGTGCCCCTCTACCAGAGTGGACACAAAGGCTATTATAGGACTCCATTTAACTAAAGCATTTTACAGCGTCTCGCAAGGAGCTATTTTCACTAACCTCTCCCTGCTATATGCTGGTCACCGTACCTACGAGCATATACGCACTTTCCTCTCTTGTCGTACAGCTGAACTTAGCTTTGGCTCTCTCCTCTCAGACCCTATAACCCTCGGTAGCAATGGCACCCCCCAAGGATCCGTTCTCTTCCCCTTTCTTTTCAATGTGGCCTTGCTCACGCTACCTAATGAATTAGACGCTATTCCCAGGCTATCCCATACCTTAAACGCAGACGACATCACCCTCTGGGTTTCAACAGGCAATGATGCTAAGGTTGAATTCGCACTTAGCACACTGCCCTGCGGCACTCTTTGCATTAGGCAAGGTTTTGCGCTTTTTGCTTCACTTGACTGCATGAATATTTCCCTTCCATCTAAAAAGTGAGAAATTCAAAGTAGCGGTCTTCCAATCGCACCGAGGTCTGGCAACCATGAGACGACATGCATATGACTTATAGTATCGAATACACGCTTGATGTCCAAAATTATTGCCTTTGCTACGCTCGTACTGTACAGATGTTACTAGGTCGATAATGGCATCCATAGTGCATCTACGTATGTGAAATCCATTCATGAACTCAGAAAACACTCCTTTGTCATCACAAAGCCACTGAAGCCTGGCGTCTATCACTTTCTTCATCACTTTGCATAAGCAGCTCGTCAGGCTCACTGGGCGAAAGGAGTGGAGAACCAAAAAGGATATATAGGACGTTAAAACAGGAATGACAAGCGCTATCTTCCTTGACTGGGGAACAAATTTGTTGACCCACACATTGTTAAATATCTCCAAAATTACTGCGCCGCACGTGGGCCCAAGATTTTGAAGCATTCCGTAAGAAATATGGCATGAGGCCCAGCAGCAGTCTTTGGACGGCGCGACGCAAAGCACTTTTAAATTCACCAGTTGTGAAAACAGAATCCAAATAGGCCTTTTGCGCATTGAAGCAAGCACTAACTTTTTGCTGAGCATATTTAGCTGAGTTTTTATATCCCTCGCTTTGTAATGAAACGCCGGGACGAGAAATAACCCGACAAAAATAATGAGACAGGTCTGTTTCTACATTGTTTTTCAGCAGCGCAGGGGATAAAGGACGAGACAAGTAGACATACAAAGCGCTGATCTAGCTGGCTTGCCTAGTCCTTTGTCCCCTGCGCTGTTGAAAAACAATGTCACACCAACTTTCCCGAGCTTCTACAGTATCTGTTTCTACAGTTTCGCGTGTCATTGCAAGAATTTTGAAAGGGCTATACTAAAGATTGCGCCTGCTTAAGGAGCGGATCATCATCCATATCCTAGGTACTGGAATATAAGGGGTAAATTTACTGCAGAGAACGCGCCATTTTTTTCCTTCCTAATTGCTGTAGACGTTTGCGCATTGACGAATGAGTTTTTTGAGCCTCACGATACGATTCTAAACACCCGGATCGACGGTTAGGCCTTTCCGCTTTTCTGCATAGTGATCTCAATCGCTCATACTCTCCATCAGTAGTTGTGAACTCAAGTATGGGGACTTCCTTGGTACAACGACTCAGGCTATCTTGCACCAGCGATACGAAGTAGTTAGTACTAATGTCCATTGAAACGTTTTGAGTAATGTTGTGACGAAAAGCTTCCCGATTAGTAATATTGGATTTACGCCGGGAATCTTGGCATCGTACGCTAGGATGATTTACCAGTTTTTAAAAGTGTTCACTTCCACGTGTCTCAATGTGCGTGGCCTACCCCACCTCATACACCAGACCTTGAGTGCACAAAGTAAGATCTAAACAGCTCGAATTACGAAAACCGCGTAGAAAGGTCTCAGAGCCGTCGTTCTGAACGCATAAGTTACATTTTTCCGCGGCGCAACTTAAAGACCCTTCCACGTGCGTCACAGGGGTCACTACCCCAAGCAGTATAATGAGCGTTAAAATCACAACAAATCAGTAACCCAGAGCCCGCTTTTTAAAGATATTCAGTAGAGCATCAATAGAGACGCAACAGGATTCTTGCAAGTAAATACTATTAACAGTAACGCCAGCCTTACCAAAGCACACTTTTCAAGCCACGAACTCGGGAACGTCAGGATCAGTCGAATGGATGATGTAGGAGGGTAGGTGCTCCTTCACACACAGTATCGCCCTGCTCAAACCAGATGGACGTGATGCTTTGTATCAGACATAGTAAGACAGATGGCAATCGTCACCAACAGCGGCTTCCTCTATGAGCAACACAGAAAAATAGTTTTGCGGAAGAAGTTGGCGAAAGCCTTCACTTTTTGCTCTTAATCTGTGTGCATTCCACTGAAAAGCGGCGACATTTTGATAGCGATTTTTCAGAAAAGACATTTAGTTTAGAGTTATTCATAAAACTCGTAGTTGTCGACGGCGTGTTGCACAGACTATGAGAGCTGTCGTTAATCAAGGGGTGAGGGAAGTGACCGCAGCAGCTTCGCGGCTAGAAAACAGCCGCAGAGGGCGTCGAAGTGTAGAGGGCGGGAGAGGAGTACTGTGAAATAGGACTGCAGCTGGCGTCTGAACAGAAAGACAGTTAGCGAACAGAGTGCTCGGATTAAAAAAGCCCCTGAAGGGAAAGGATACTCAGAGAAAGCAGGCGACGGCGTCAGACCACCTTCCGCAGGACTGATTAACGCCATAGCTCTCGCGCTAGTTGAACTAAGTGCTTCTGCGATCGGTTGCCCGGCCACACACGCGTAGTTGTTTTTTCGTGCTCCCTTAACGGCGGTGTGCGTGCGATGGAGTGTGATGAAACAGCGTGCACGTCAGCGTCTCCGGCTTGCGAGGCGATCGCGTCTATGTCAGAATTAATGCCAGGGCGCCCACTAAAGCACGCTACCGCCGCCGAGGCAAGGGAGCAGAGAAATGTTGCACGACCACTGCAGAGCGGGCAGCACCTTCAATGACCACGGCAGCAGTACGAGCGCGGCGAGCGTGTCTCAAACGGTTGAAGAGTCACGGCAAAGATTAACTCAGCAAGAGAGAAGCGGATATGTAGCAACAGAAGTGTTTGGCCGACGTCGAGTTGCAAAAAGGTGAAGCAGAGGCAATATGGCAGCGTCGTTAGAACTATCCGCAGTTCCGGCAAAGTGAAGCGGAGGCAATGCAACAGACGTGCGAAAAGGAGGCTCAGGCTTGGACGCAGTCGCGAACGTTGCACCTCTCTAAAACATTTCCTACTTCGAAATCATACGCGAAACGAGCTTTCAGTGTCTCTGCAGACCTTCGCTAGTATCACCACTAACAGCACCTCCACATAGGGTATACGGCTTTGTTAATGGCACTCGATGCCATTTTCGCGTTGCATAGATTCTCCTGAGTGCACGCCACCCACGTGGTTCAAAGAGAGCTTCCATGCCAGTTTGCAGCGTCGCCGCTAGCACTTTCATACTCTAGATGCGTGAACTAGCGGAACACTTTGTGATAAAGTCAGGGACACGTTGCGTTTCCGCATGATATATCTGGAATTTATAATTCTATAAATACTGTTATTTCTTCTAACGGCTTATGAGGCTAGAAGAATTTTCCATCTGCCTCGGGTCCCGTCGAAAATCCTACGTCAGAGACGCGGTAAACGGAGGACGCTGTTTCGAGCCGCATATTTTCAGCAGTATATATATGGACTGCTTTTCCTGAATCGAAATGACAGAATGCCACGTTCAGAAGCAGGGAGAAGGAGACGGTGGGAATAAAGTCAGCATTAACAAGGAGAAATGATGGCAAGCGTCACGGTGCGTTGAAAGGTGCTTGTGGCTGCAACAGCAGCGCGAGCAGGGGGAGAGTTTAGGAAAAGATTCTTACCCTGCGCTTTCCCTCCGGAGGACTTTAACTCCGAGTGCAGGTTCTGTGGAGAAACAGCCAAGAATGATCACATATTCAAGCAATCTAAAGAAGAAGGTATCAAGGATCTAGTACAAATTTCTTCTTTCGCGCATTGGGAGGTCGCTCTGGTCAGCTCGGACCCGGGCGCTAAAGCCTTGGCCACCGAGGCTGACGCTAAAGTAGGCGCTAGTCATGGGCTGAAAGCCATCTAGCTCGCACCATCTTCGTTTGCATTTTGATGAAATAAATATTTTTCAATCCAAAAATTCACCTAGTTGAGTAATCTTTACCGTAGGCTGTCCTGCTTGCGGCGACGTAGTAAAAAGAAAGGGGGTGCATGTTCTAGCGCGGGTCCAAGGAGGAAGAGGGAATCTGCAGTGGTAGCAGCCATATGGTCCGACAGCGGTGGAGCCGGAGCGCGTAAAAAGTTAGCGCGTCCGCACGAGGCGCTCGTTTTCTTTATTCGCATCTGCCTAATATGGACTGACAAATGGGCTCAGCGCCCAAGGGTGAAGCCCATCGAGAATCGAGAATCGATATATGCGAGACGGCGACACGCTCACGCAGCGCGCCCTGTTTTACGCGCCTGCTGCCTGCCCCAATACGCGTCGCGGCGAACTAGTGTATCCGCCTACGCTTACGTTTCCTGCTGCTGCTGTTTGCTTGCTGGTGCTTCTCGTTTTGCGAGTCTCTCTTCCAGGAGTCCTTAACCCCTCCACCTCCATGCGCACCTCTCTCCAGTTTGGTGCTAATCGCTCCGCTTCTGCCCTCTCCAACGCAGTGCGTGCCGACTATCGGTACTCTTCGTCGAGAGGGAAGCGCAGGCTTTGTCTAGGGGGCACCACTGTTTTTTGTAGTCTTGAGCGTCTGTAGAGCTATGCTCGGTTCGTGTCAAAGAAACATCGCTCAGGAAGTTTTGCTGCTTTACGAGACGCTGAAAGCGAAGGCGCGAGTGGTTTTTCGACATACCGTTTTTTTTTTTGTTTTTCAGCCTCAATTAAGCCTGCCTACACTCTACGCGGGCTTTGCACGGGAGCAGATACTGCTGTTTAGTAGACAAGCCGTTCCTAGCAGTATAGATATGGCTGCGAAGTTTGGAGGTAGCTGCGGGTTTAGGTAATCTTGCGGTTCTTTTCCTTTCGAAGCTTATTGAAAGAGAGAAATGCACATGAGCATTAATTTGATCTTATTATCAAGGTTGTAAGTGTAATACAAGTACAAGACCGCATATTTATTTCCAAGCACAGGATTAATGTCACCAGGAAGCTCCGTTACTAGCAAAAAAAAAAATCTTCAACTTGAGCTACGCGGCATTGAAGTTCACTAAAACAATCGAACAAGTAGATTAATCTTGCAGCCATAAGCTGCCATCATAACCTTTTCTCAGACATTCAGCGATCCGTATTTTACTGCAAGAGCGCTAATAACGCTGTCCCAAACAAGAGAATTTGCTGCAGCCTTGAAGAAATTCGGCTAAGCTCGGGCTAGTTCGGAGGACCGTCGCGCAAGTTGCAGCCAGCGGGCGGAAGCCCGGGTAAATTCGAAGCAGCGTAACTAGGTAACGTAGCATTGTGTCCCACGGTATTGTGAGGCAGCCGGCCACTGTCTCAGGTGGCATTTAAATTAATGATTGGCCGTGGGAGGCTGCTTTGGAAGAGCAAAATTGTTCGCAGAATCCCCACCGGTGGGAGCACCTCCCATCGCAGGGCAGCCGCACAACCCTTCACCGCTGCACCGTTGCGGCAAAAGTATTGCGAGGACCCCCAGGATCTATGAATATTAAGTAGAGAATGACCAATTATGCATATATTGGCATTGCCCTAGAAATGCTTTCACGTCATTCCTTTAAAGCAGAGCTTCAGTGTCCCCTCCAGTCGAATAATGAACACATGCTTTCGCAAGTCAACTCGATTCAACTACGTTACACACCTACCACTTTTTTATGTACCAAGCGTAGATACCACGGCATATGCCGTAGGCAGCGATACTTTTCCTATCTTTGCCACCGACCGCGGTATTCAAGTATGAAAAGAACACATGAGCTAGTTGGGTTTTCATCGCGATGAAAACAGCACAATGAAAACAGCCGAATAATCATAGCAGTAGGATGTGCAAACTCTTGAGCTCGGAAAGGCAACGACAATCCCGCCTACTAAAAGACCGTCTTCGGCTGGGGGCTGTCTCAGGCGTTGGTCCTGCGGGCGCTGGTTTCCGTTGGCGGAAACTTTCCCTGGAAGTTGACAGGACAACCGCATTTATATGGTAGCAAGCGCTTCCTACGCTTCGCCGGATGTTTCCACCAAGGGTACCGGTTCACGGAAACACTCTCAACATTGTCGGTGTTGTCTAACTACTGTCTTATGTGCGACAGGTGCTCAGCTGCGGACCCAAGTTCGCCGTGGAGCCTAGGAAGACAGCCGCGGAACGTTTGGCCATGGTGAGGCAGGTGTCAAGTCTTGCTCCTGGCTCGGAAAGCGGGAGATGCCTTTCGGACGGTGTGAACGTTGTCTCTCGTTGTAAAGTCCAGTGTCATAGATTGCGCATCCAGAGAGCTGTCTCTTATTTGCGGGAAAATTATTTAGCGCTTCTAACCGCCGACAAGGAAGGAGGCTTTTTGCTGCTGTAGGAGGTCACTTATAAAGCGAAAGCAGAGGAAGCCGTGTTCTCGGTGTTCGATAGGAGAAATGAGGTACGTCTGGAGCGTATATGAAGTGCGGCAAAAAGATTAAGCAGATCATGAATTTGGACAAGCTTGTTAAGTCCATAGACAAGGCGGAAAAGGTCACCGTGGAATTTTTCTCCGCTGAAAAAACTCATAAAGTGGACTGCCCTATGCGGGTAATTATTTCTGAAAATGGAACATGGGAAAAGTCTCTTTACAAGGTTTCTGCAGCAAAATTTAAATGGTCTTACAATTTACGACCCTATCAATGTAAAGAACTCTGACGAGGTGATCCGATTTCTTTAAGAAAGGCCCAAGGTGAACCTGTTGGTTTTCTCAGTCGACAATAAAGACCTTTATTATTCTATTCCGCAGGACAATCTATTGATCAGTGTGAGGAACTGCATTGACAGACACGGAGTGATTTTGTTTCAGAACAGTGATTGTTTATCCGCAGATAACTTTCCGGAATTGCTTTCAGCTTACCTCAAGTATGCATTCGCAGTTTGGGAAGGTAACGTCGTCACTCGAAAAAAAAAACGGAATATACATTGGCTCCTGCGTTGCTCGTGTTTTGATCGACATTTTTCTAGTGGAGCGATACCGAGACTTGAAACACAGAAGTGAAAGTTCCAGTGTTGCAGGCATTCTCATATATGTTAATGATTTTCTCGTTTTTACCAACGCACAAGATATGTCCGATCAGGCTAATATGTTCAGTATCTTGCCTGTTTTCCGAATTCCTTCAGCCACTAATCTTGACGCATGAAGTGGCTATGAACAAATATATCAGATTTCTGGATCTGGGCATTTATTTTTCTGCTTACCAGGTGTATTGTGCTTATGAACCGCGATGAAACAAGCCTGTTCTTCCTTTTGGTTCAGCCCACTCAAGACTAGTGAAACGGGCAATTGTAAAGTCTTGCTTTTGCAGTGCTCTCACGAAATCTTGTAAGTATCCCCTGTATTCTGCGTTCTCTAGCCAGGTTGCCCGGTTCAGCGGCTCTGGCTAGCCATGCACACTCTTGTTATCGGTTGCCGAGAACATGCTCAAAGAAAGCAGGGAAGTGGTACCAGACAACGGCGGGGCTGACACAGATTCGAGGAAGAATGTGGCGGTACTACCTTACATGCACACGATCGCCCACCAGGTCAAGAAAATAGGAAAAAGAAAAGGTGTGCATATGCGGTTCTCCGCACCAAAGAAGCTATCAAAACTGTGCAAGAAAGTAAATTCCACCGTTACTGGGAGCAATTCCTACACTGTTAGGAACAGGCAACCATTTATAGAGTGCGCGAAAGACATAGTCTACTCTATACCTTTGCCCTGTGGCCGAGCCTACATTGGCCAAACGTGCAGATGTCTCAACGAGAGGCTCATGGAACACAGCAATAGTGTCATCGGGGCATCCCGTCATCTAGGCATACACTGCCGTGATTGCCAACAGTGTAAGGAACGTGGTCCTTTTTGGGAAGAGCCAAAATTCTTCATAAGTATGTCAGCAAAACAGCCAGGGAGATAGCTGAGGCTGGTGAGATTGCAGAAAAAGGAATTAATGTGGTAGCACCCCATCCGTGTTATTTAGTTAAGGAGCGTCATGTCTTAGGAATTTCTAAGTAGAATGTTATGTTTCTTGTTCTTGTTTGTGTCCTGCCTTTTAGGTTTTAGCTTTATGATTTCTTTCCTGTACCTATGATGATGTGTTCCCTTGCGGTTTGGCGCTGCTACCGATCTTACGTGACTTTCCTTTTTGCTGATGCGCATGCCCGCTGTAATCCTTGTGTATTCGCTGCGCGCAGCAATAAACGTTGTTGAACTCGGCGCTTTGTGGTGTCTCCCCTCTTGTCCGTGTTCTTCTTTGCGCTCTGAATGTGAACAATCTTCAGAAAAAACGCAGAAAGCACCTGTGTCTCGTCTTCCCTCCCTGCGTCCTTCGTGCACATTTGCGCTGTTTTATTGTTATTCAAGAATATCCGACAAGTACCTTGGCCACACACAGCAGTCTTTAACCGCCTTACGGAGAGATTAAAAAAAAGATACAAAAACGATTTTTTAGTGACAGTGCTGCCATCTATGGCTCAACGAAAAGACACTTCGGATAAACTTAAAGTGCCAGAAAAAACCGGACAAGATGTACTCGTCATGAGCCAGAAATGAAAGTCGGCGTTTGTGGAGCCTGGCTCCTCCAAATCCAGGATATGGTCAATCTGTGCGCAATTTAATTAAACAAGGTTGGAAACGAGCTAGAGTTTCCGTACATGTAGCGCTCTTTGTTAAGCGGCCTGTCTCATGATATCAGCTTCAGGTATCAACAGGTATATCAGCTTCAGGAATCAGCTTCAGGTATGGACTATCAAAGTTCTGCTCATCGGCGATATCACGACAGTGGGTTATTGTAAAAAAATGACTCCCCTTTACTCACTAGAGAACCGAATGGAAAGGAGGCCCACTCTCTTACTTACTTTTATTAGCCTTTTTGCACCTTGATTGTATTTCAGTACGTGCCAGAAAATTGTGAGGTGCACTCAGAAGAACTCGAGAAAGACCGCACAACCCACTAATACCATAGAGATTTAGCTGTTTGTAATGTCTGTGGCTTTTAGTTTGAAGCATTCTTTAGATACCTGGCTCAGATTTTGCGATATCTCTTTTTCTCTGGCGAGCGCTCGCCCAGCAGGTTGGCAGAGGTTCACCGGCGTGCAATTGCCGCACCTGGACAAAGAAAGAAAAACCTTGCCCCCCCCCCCCCCCCGCCCCGCATTAATCTCACAAGAAAAGACAACATGTAGGCCCCCCAACCAGTCACAATGCGCAGAAGAAGAGTTCTTCGAAACAAATCGTTGATGGGCAGCCGCCGACAGCCCTGGATACGCCACGAACCGGACAAAGACGCGCTAGAGCTTGTACATGCTGCTCTGTAAGCATTCACAAGTGTCGAGTGACGCTGCTGCGAGAAAGCAGGCCATACCTTCACCTTTCCACAGGCCAATTGATCAAACAGCGGAGTTCTGGTAGCAGAGATGGAAGGACTCAAAACTAAAAAAACTGAAAACCGTTTTCTGTAAGACGTGTAACGCGGTGGAAGCTGCCATTGTAAACAGTGTTGTCATCGCAAAGTTGAATATCCATTTACTCAATGCGCATAGCGAAACCACAGAGGCTGATCCATTTCTCCAGAAGTCTGGCTTACTCGCTGTCTGAAACGTGAAAGGGTGAACCCACAACATTTAGTGGTTTCGAATGTGGCACATGCCAGAAAAGGCCCGGTGATCTTTGTGCGAGAGGTACATTTTACAAGAACGGCGACATTGGCCATTTCACAACCGGCAAAACCACAGCTCCCACTGGCAAAACATTAAGATAAATATTGGCGTACGTGAATCGTGCTTCGCAGATATCAAATGCGATTGTTTCGATGTGGTTCTCCCGGCAGTGTACTTAAGTCCCGCTGCAAAATAGAAGCACACAAAAAACTTACTCCCCGTCAACCTGGTTACGTTAGGTACAGTGTTGGCGCTGTAATACCGTTCCGGAATAACTGAAAGAACTAAGAGGTGCAAATGATAATAACGATGGATTTCATCGTGGTCACTTAAAATGCTGAAAACTAGAGGCTATCACAATATATGAAGCGCTCCCTTGATGCGATGCTAAACAGAGCAGATTTACTGAGAACAGCAGGACGCGGCAGTGTCATCCACCATATTTTCGCTAGGAGAGGCAACTTAAGAACTTCCATATACGTCTCTTAGATGGCTGTGCACGGCAGTTAGGGTCTGTACTGGAAAAAAAAGCATGATGGCAACTTAAATGACGAGGGTACGCACGACCGAACTTGTCTCAAAATAAACATATTACGTCCTATGATTCTTACTGCGTTGCGTCTTCAATGTCATGCCGAAAGCCCTCGCGCTTCATAGGCAATGAACTTAGGTGTTGCTATAACGTTTTTCGCATTCAGTTTTAATTGGTACAAACCCATTTTTGTTTAGCGGACGAATGGCAACATACAGAAATCCAGAAGGCCACTTTTTACAGACAAGGATAATTAGATGCCATTGTCATCATCATAAGCACAATCAAATCACCAAGCATACTTTTGTTTTGCGTGCACTGATCCAAATCACACTACCAAAAAGAAGTTGTGCACATAAGAGATCACGGCGTAAGGATCCTAACCAGTAAAAGAATGTTGCCGGGTAGTTTTATCTTTGTGGGCTTTGAATCTGAATGCCTCGTACAGTAAAAGGCGGCCTAATAGTGTGCCTATTCCCTTTGCAGAACTGCCGGCTTGCATTTGAAGACCTACATGGAGGGATCCCTTTGGAGCGCATTCTCTGTATTTCCTTCTTGCACTACGGAAGCATGCCAAGTAACCTGAGAAGACAGCGAGTAAAAAGGTCTTCACCTCACACTGTCTGAATCTGTTTAATTTCCCGACGAAGTGAACTGACTAGCTAACTAAATAATTACGTTTTTATGACGCATTGAAAATTAAAGGGAAGCTGTATGGTTAACAGACTCCATAGGGTCCTTGACACAACTTGTGTGAAAATTTTGAAACCGATGACCTTGTTGAACAATTCACTATTGTCCTGACGAGCTTACTAGCAAACCCATCCAAGGGGACTAGACCTAGACGACAAACTAGCCAAATAACTTGTTGCGTAAATAAGCACACCCGCACAGCGGCCTTATGCCTTGCTTGCAAAATAAAGGACTTTCAATCAATCAACACATTGACCACCCGTCTTTGTAATTAGAGACTTGATATTTCCTCAATTTTATCTTTTTCTTCACACAAATCATGTGTTCGGGCGTCAATATAAACGGGCACTTCTTTGTTGCTCCGCAGTGTGCTTTTATTATACATAACATAATATTCTGATCGCGCCAGCTGTCCGTCTTTCCAATACTCTTCTACATTAGGCCCGAGGGGGTGCTTTGAACAAAAAAGGAAACAAAATCATCCTGGTCGCTGAAACAGACGCCTCTACAAACACCCTCGTGTTTATTTTTTGCAAGTTTGAATTGAAATACCAGCAGCGATATGTGAAAACAAACAAAAACATTTGAAGCGACACGCGGTGTTATTTTGGCTCTGCACCAGTGCTATAGTAGCTCTGCAAACTGTTTTTCCGCCATTTATGGCACTTTGAGAGATTTGACATCGCCCTCATCGGAGTTACTCAGTGCAAGTGCGAGTTTGTTTCTTGTCAGCGCTGCCGTGCATTTGATGCATACAGCCTGATTTTATGTCTTGTTTATGTATGCAGTATATTTTGCTAAAGTTGTGGCTTCTTTCTATACATGTTTGTCTTTAAAGAGAGGAAAGTCGTTATAATCCTCCAGACGTGAAAGGAAATAGGTACTACGCGCAGAAAACTGCTCTTGAACGACGGAGAGATAAAAAGCAAGATAGAAACTTTTAACGCGGCAAGTGCTCGGAGGTCCGCCGGCCTAAACAGGCTCGATGATCCCACCGCACAAATATAGGAGTGCAAGTGAAAAGACTGAAGTTGGGAGAGAATAAAGTAGACAACGGCTGAAGAACAAATTAAGGTGGCTTCTCTAACTTTGAAAAATAGGTAACACTCAACTGTCTATTCACAAAATTATAGCTTCTCAAAGTTACGTTTATAAATTTCTTTACTGTTATGTATTCCACAATCTCTATGATCTTGTTGTAGACTAGGCAAGAACACTTGTGGTGGTCTAAGCTATGGCAGCTCGTCATTCTTGGGCGAAGCTTGCTGATTTCGTGTAAGACGGTCAGAGCATTGCATTTATCGGCCGCCAGCGGCAAGCAAAGCGGCATACTCCCTGCTAGTCAAGCACGCGGTGAATCGACAAGCCCGCACTTATGCCATTTAGGTTCAGCAAGTTTCGAAGAACTTTCTCTATAAAAACAATGATTTCTATTAAATTTTCAAAAAAAGGGGCGGTTTGGATTCTTTTCAGTCGAATAGCGACTGAATGGCCTACTCTACTGTAAGTAGAGCTAGGTTAACTGCCTTCATGTTATCTCGAGTTTCGTAAGTTTAGCGGCGGTGGTTAACTAGTCGTGTATCCGTAGAGAGCCTAAAGGCCACACCGTGAGATGCTTTGTCTAGAACACGCTTCGAAAAAATGGATGCGGGATTGAGGAGGAGGAGGAGGATGAAGAAGAACATTATTTAAAAAAAAATCAAAAGATCCGGGCTCAGAAAGACCTCTGGAATAATGTTGCTTCCAGCTAACTGTCCTTATTTGAACCAGTCTGAAACAGGTTTCAGTATAATATTAGTTTCTAGCAGTGCATGCAGCCCGCAATGTACTACTGGGGCCAAATATTTCCGGGACGCGAGTTCTAGAAAAACCTTTATTATAGCTGCACCTTGCTACCCAGTCGCCTGGTATTGTATGGCTGCATTAAAGGCCTAAATGCGCCTTCCTGTCTACACAATTTAAGGCGACTGGGTAGCGAGCTGCAGCTGCATTAGACGTGTTTCCTAGAGCTCACATCCCGGAAACATTTAAATTGCCCCCAGTATTACGTACACCACGCGAAAAAAAATTTAATAACCTGCCAACGCAGAGCCCCTTGACAATGTCGGTGCGAAATCTCTTGGTCTAATTGGTGGTTTTTCTTGTTTCACTTCTCCCTTTTTTTTATTCAATACGGACATTGATACTGCGTTCAAACCAAACCAAATGGAGAGTGAAATTTTAGTACAATCTTGGTTGCATGTAAAGCTTTTCCTTATTGATTTGAGGCACTTCTAGAGAGATACCTTCACGTAGACTTTCAGGAAATTTCGCACCCGTTTTATATTCTGAACCCTACAGTGACACTAGAAACAGTTATGGTGCTGCAGTGGTGTCTCATGGTCACCGGTGCGTCGTTGTAAGGCAGATACTATTCGCGAAAGCTCCGCGTCGTCGACATGTGCACTACAAGGCAAAGCGTTATTCTCCGACACCATATTTTTGCATGCGACAGGAAGATACTATTGCCGGTTCAAAAAAGACGGCCGGTTGTTAGTAATACGAAAAAGCTGCGAATGCTTGCTATCTGGTACCGCTTAAGGGCCGGTTTGCAGGCTGAAAAAGCTTAAAACCCTGCCTAGTCCCATATCGAAGCAAATACTTGCAGTTTCTTTCGACTGCTATGGACTGGAAAGTGCACTACAGAGAGAGCTCTCCTAGACTGCTGACGCTATGAGTTAACAGCGCTGTGTGTGCACTTCAAAGCGGCTGCGTAGGGTCGCATCCGGTTTGACAAGAGCCTACACCATGCTGGCGGTCAGTCAGTGACCAGTATCTTCCAAAGCTTCATCTAGAGGTTTGCACCATCTGTAAGTTAGATTAGATTTTCTTCTTCCCATTTACGGTTTATGAGGCAGAATTTGGGAATAAAGATTAGACGGGCGTGGCCCAGTACCCTGCATATGAACAGAACAATAGGGGCAATCCACATTATTTTCAGCGTTCGTTTGAGATTTTGCCAAATTGTTGTCGAGCATTGCGAACATGGGGGCTATTTTATACCAATTTTAGAAGAAACAAGTGAGGAGGAATAAACATTTTATTGAAATAGCAGACCAGACAGGTTCTTGCTGGTGAAGCCCTTATTCCGGGACACCACAGGCTCTAGCGGCTCGTTCGGGCTGTACCAAGGTTGCCTGCTGGCTTCCCAGGTCCAGCCGGGCGAGTCGCGCTTCCCACGACCTTCCAAGTTTGTTGCGTGTGACGAGGGGTGAGTTTCCCTCTGCTTGTCTTTGTTTGCAATGCCAAGTGCTGTGTTTTTGGGTTGGTGTGTGGCCGCACCAAAAAGAGCAGTCATTGTTTTGGGACGGGTGTATTTTGCTGAGTGTGTGTATGTTGGGATATGTGTTGGTTTGTGGGCGTCTCCAGTCCCTGTATTGCCACAGTGTGTGTTTAGGGTGGGGTGGCGCCATTGTCTGCCTGGCGCGTCTTTGGCAGTCGAGAATATCTTGCGGCAGCGTAGGTGTGACGTATTCCTCCCGGGTCGATGTGTCCGTGGCTCGCAAAATTAGTCCTCGAGCCAGGGTGTCCACCCGTTCGTTTCCCTGTACACCTTCGTGAGCGGGGCACCATGTGATGATGTGATCTTCTCGAACGTTGGTTCCTAGTACGGCTAAGACGCTCTGAGGGAGGACGCCCATGAGGAACAGTCAGCAAGCTTCTCGCGAATCAATGAGAACACGTGGAGGTTTCCTCTTGCCCTCTTCCACTCGTATGGCTAGTGCTATGACTGCCGCTTCGGCCACGGCCGTGCTCTTGGTGTGGATCGTAGCCGACGTGATTGCTTGGGTCCTTCTAGTGAAACACCTGAAACGCTGCGTAGTGGATATGCGGAGAAAGCGCACAACTGTTTATATGGAAGTCGTTGACGGACTAACATTAGACGTTCCTGAGAGCGAACGCTAAAAGTACCGAATCTGCGCACTTCCACTACTGTTCTTACGACTCTGCAGATGTGAAAAAGTAATTGATATCTTCGTGCGGCGAAATGACACTAATAAATAGCGCACACTGACGTGGTAAAAATATCAATGATGTTGGTTTTGGCCTGAGCGTAAATTCACCAAATTTAAAATGATATTCTCTAAAAACCAGTATCATTCTTAAAATTTAAAAATGCGTTTCTTCAATTGGTAAAGGAACCATGAATGGATACTCAGGTTAGCATAAAGCGCACGAGCGATCGTCATTACATCGATTTCACCACTCTGCAAAAATTTTTAAGCAGCTTCATTAACTTCTAAGATATAGGCAACTAAAAGAGAAGTTCCTGTTCTACCACTGAACTCAAACAACCCAAGTGAGATAAAAAAAACAAATAAAACAGATCGCGACTAAACCCCTACGCCTCCTCTCGCCAACGCTGCCTGGGCACGCCCAGTGAGAAAGCTTATCCAGTTTGCCTACTTATGTCATCGTGTTAAGACAACTAAGAACGAGCGCTCAGCTGTCGCTCTAATCGGTTGCAAGCTATTGAGACCAGCAATTTCAAAATGTTTGAAATTTATAGAGCACGCGCAGAGCTTCTAAATTCCTCTCTAATACTCATTCGCAAAGACAACTCCAACAAACCTGCTCCACTAGAATATGACCATAAAATAATTCAGGTTCCCTTTAAGAATTTCTTTAGGTGCACATGCAAGAAGCCTTCTCGTCAGCGTAAGAAATTGCAGCTCGGAAAACTTTAAGTTGTGAAATTCAAAGTGGAGTGTGCGACTAGGCCAGTAGTTTATTCGCCCTTGTAAAAAATAAAAACAGAAACAGATATCTATATCTACTGCAATTTACTTATTGCGTCAAACACCGTTATAACTGTTTCTGTTCACTTAAGGAAATCAATCTTGAGTGTCGCTAAAGTCTGATTAACCTGCGTTTTCACAAGTGGAATAAAAGCAGAGGCCCGGGGGGGGGGGGGACATTCACTTTAATTTGTTCGGCTTAGCTCTCGAGGCTCATTATGACAAATGGCTTGTTTGCTGCACTCTTTACGTAAGAGAAAAATAACTGACGTGCTGTCTTATCTACAGAGTCATTGTGGAAGTTGTATTCGGTTTCCGCAACGTGTGATATATACGCATTTTTAATGTCGAGTGCCTAATCCCTGCTTTAAACAACCCTCGATGAAGTGGAAGCGCTTCAATAAAGAGAGCGCTACAATCCATGCGACCCAAGAGTAAGGCTTGCCCGACTGATTGGGTGAACGTTCTGGACAGCGCCCGCGAAAATAACCCCAGACATCTGGGCACAGACTCGTATCGGCGATCAAGAAATGGCGGCGAATTGAGGCAACGCGCCTGCCAGAACCAATGGCCCAATGCAACGCAGGGGATTAGCCCGAAATTGAATTCTGATCCCTGCCTCTGCTGGTCGCCGATATGGGATCACGAAAGAGCTCGGAACTCGGGCTCCGGCTCACATTTTACTCGCATTAAGTCGATTTCGGCCCCCGCAGCTCCGGCTGCTCTTTGATCCCTGCGTTGGATATGAGATCCCGAACAAAGACGGCGCACTCATAAATCTGAAGGGCGGCTACCCAAGTTCCACTGCGGCAAATTGGCTCCACTGCGAGGCAGTAAGCCGGCCCTCGGTTTCCTCAGATAATGACTGTGTTGAAGTCATATCTCTGTAAAAAATTCTGCGTTCTGCGAATCTTTCTCCCGAGAGTAAATGTCCGTGTAAGAAGATCAGTGATTTCTCTTGAGGAAACCAAGAGTACTAACATCACTTGCTGCTCTTAAGGAAGTCAGTAGGCGACCACAGGCTTCCGAATCACGTGCGAGTTGGTCATGCCTGGAAAGCTATGTTTAGATTAGGGTTTGTTTTTCTACCTAAAATAATAACAATGTAATATCACGATTGGGACATTAGCAGGACCAACATTTGGCAGCCAACCCCTTTATCAGGCAACGTAATCGTAACAGCAACGTTAAATTGAGTGCATGTAAGATAGTTAATATTATTTTCTCTTAAAGGAATTGCAGGTCATAAAATGTATGTCAACGACAAGTTCTGGGCGGAGTATAGACTTATATGAAGCTCTCAATGCATGCCCAGCGAACACTAGGATATCATCACCTGCTTGCTCACTCTACATCATGAACTAACCGAAAACAATGCGGGCAAGCCTGAATCTACTTTGGCACCATGAAAAGTTTGTTCCTTGATTTTCTTGTAAGCAGGCGCCGTTCTGTGTGGAACATAGTACAGTTTAAGCGGTAATAACGAGCTGAGCACATCAAACTACGTGCCGACAATCGATCACGAACTTTTGAGGACTGGCATTGTAAAGCGAAGCATACAGTTTTCGTGGCTAGATCATAGTGCCTCATCATTTACTCAGGCAGGTCGTACTAGCGCTAGCTTCCTTAAGCCAACCGGCGCATTTAATTCATAATTTTCAAGATTAACCTGCGTGCGCGAACTACAACCTTTATTGCTTTCTTAGCATGGTTTGCGGCAAAAGCCGATACCTGTGCACGTCATCTTGAAGCTATTGATTGAATCTAAGTCTACGGTTAGGTCGTGCCTAGCATCGATTGCTTTCTGACGCAATGCCACTGTTTACTTGCGTGGTTTCGCAATTGAGTGTAGCGGATGACGGCGTGGGTGCCTCTTTGCTCTTATCTACAACCATATTTAGTTTTAGACGTTGCCGCCTTGACATCGAATCAACTGCCAGGAACAAAACGCCTAATAATAACCGCTCTGAGTATTAATTTTCTTCTTTTTATCTTTCTTTTTTATGGCGGAATGCATTCGCTCTTTTTGAAACGCTTCGATGAAACTGTCAACGGTAGCGCGTGCAATTTACTGATGTGCAAATGTTGCGCCAGATGTAAAGGATGCAATTCTAGACATTCTCTTCAAGCGAAACTGACTTCTGACTCAAATTTCGGAATGGTGTGGCATGATTTATATGTCAGATGGAGCAGTTACGTTAAGCCCACGAAAGGACAATCTATTGCAGGATCAGTGCATTGGTATACTTAGATCAAATGGTTCAAGTGCCGCTAGTGCCAGCACCGATAGGTCATTTGACAGCGTTTCGTTTTTGTTTCACTGGACGAGTACATGCTATACAACTTAATACATCCGAAGAATTGTAACAGACAGTTTCGAACGACTTGCGCCCCTGGCGGTATGTAGACTGTTTGTTTCGATTTTATAAATCACATGATTTCTTGCTGCAACGCATCTCCGTAATATGTGCTTTCAAACCGAGAGATTATTTCATTTTGTCTTGATCTTTGTCACGACGTTTATAACTTACATTAACCATATGCGTGAGGCTTTAAGGTATTGATGCATTCAGGCTTAAGAAAACTTTGCTGGTGTTCGGGTAGGCCAGTGTTACATTCCTCGCGGCATCGCAGGCAACCACCGCGCGGACGAGGCCGCGCGAACTGCTAACCATGAGGGCGATTGTGTGTCCATCCCCATCTCGAGAGCCGACGCAGCTGGTAGGCTTCGACCACTGGCGCGGGACATCACATTTGCCGCGTGGAATTCAAACCAATTTTAGAATTCGCGTTTGAAATCCTTGGACCCCGATCTGAAGCTCCGGCTTCCATCCGGCCTACCACGACGTGAAGCAACTTTGATGTGGTGCCTGTGGCTTGGTGTAGCTTTCACCAAGTTATAAACTTTTTTAATCGGTATGGGTGATAGAGCTGCATGTGCCATCTGCGGGTTTGATGAGACTATAACCCACATTTTTTGTGAATGCCCTGCCTACACCGCAGAAAGGCAGTCTCTCTACCATGCACTGGAGCATTTTTATTAGCGCCCACTGGCGGAAATGAAGATTCTCGGCCACTGGCCGCGGCGATGGTCGGCCGTGAAGGCCTCCAAGACACTTAATTATCTGCTTGTTGAAGACTTCTTGCCTGCACGATAAGCTCTTATTGTAGCGAACGCTGTGACCTCGCACAGTGACTAATTTCCTACTGCTCTCTTTTCTCCGTCGTCTTTTTATCACCTCACGCCTTTCCACCAGTGCAGGGTAGCAAACAGGCTATTCTTCCAGTAGACCTCCCGGCCTTTCCTCCTCCTCCTCTTCTTTTTTCTCGTGCTGCCATTACTGCGCATAACAATTTGCTGAGAGGAGCAAAGCTGCATCTGGTGCCACTGAATTAGCGGCCTAATGTACCTACACTCATGCATTTCGAAGCCTGATGGAGTGGGTGCCCCTACTATCGCAAGCTGGGTTTTCGCGAGATCCCCCTGGTAAAGGTCGCCACGAATAATTCCTTGAAATCAACGCCTTTGAGAATTCGACTCTTGATTTGATGGCGGCACCCAAAGCTATCTCAGCCCTGCCATCAGTAATTTGGGACAGTGTATTGTGAGCGCGAAACGTGATACACACTGAGTCGGCCTCAGTGTGATCGCTAGGTGACAAGACCTGATGTGACAGGTGATGTGGTGTGTGGCGGAGTTGATATAGTACCTGGAGTCCAACATGCCGAAGCTGTGTGTAGGCTTCAAGACCGTCCGTAGGGTACGTCTACGGACCTGTGACATGGTTCTATTCAAGCAGTGCTACCTGCTAGACACTGCGCAAGAAGGAACGGCTTGGGATGAGGCGCCCGATACGGCGACGCTCAGACATGTTCAGACGTGACATGTGCGTCCGCCGGGCCGGCGCCGGTCAGACCTCCTCGCCTCCCAGTTGGGGAGCTCCTCTCCCCGGCTGCCGCGCTTTGACAAGCGTGGGCACCAACATGCACACACACACACGCACACACGACGACACGGGGCATTGAAACCTGCCTGGACGCGCTTGGCGGGAGGCGTTGCGGCAGCGATGAACGGGTCCAAATGACCGCCACTTTGAACGAAGCCCCGGCGTCCGTTGCATCCGCGCCGGCTATACCGCGCGTCATAGGCGAAACGTAACAGACCGCCCCGCCGGGAGAAGGAGATCCCGATGGTCAGGGGACTGCATCCGCTGTCCGGAGGGATGTCGCTCGATGATGCTCGTAATCGAAACCGGTCGTCCCTCGACGTTGCTTGAGCGCAGCGCACAGAGAAGGCCTCGTTCTCAGGTTCAGGATCACACAGGGCACTGCAAAGTGATTTCGGGAGAGTTGCCATTCTTGTGCTCGTTACCAGCAAGCGTTAGAACTACGCCGAAACGCAACCACTTAGTCAGCAAGCACGAGACAACCCTCACTAAGCTCTGCCAGGCTCTTTCCTTTTTTATACTACTGCCTAGTTCCTTACAGTAGTCAAGCAGCACTCAGAACGCGTCCACAAATTGGAAAATTGCACTAGAAAGCACATAATCACTTTGAAACACTAAACAAAAGCAATATGTTAAAAATCCTGCCTCAGGAAGAAAACATCAGTAACAAACAACTTTGAGGTGGGTTCCCACGTTAGGGGCGTCGACTTAAGCCATCGGCGTTACCGTTGAGACTCCCCTTTTTGTAACGCACCTCAAAGGAATATTGTTGCAAAGCGAGGCTCCAGCGCAGGAGGTGGCCATTTTTGGGAGAGATGGTCTGCAGCCATTGGAGAGGGCAGTGATCCGTCTCAATGACAAACCTCGAGCCGGCTAGGTAGCATGACAATTTCTGAACGGCCCACACGAGACACGCACACTGATTCTCGGTGGCGCTGTACGCCTGCTCACGACAGGTCAGCTTACGACTAGCATAAAGGACGGGGTGTTCCACTTCTCCATTTTCCCGTTGGCACAGTACAACGCCCATGCCTCGCTCACTAGCATCGCACTGAACAACGAACCCTTTTGTGTAGTCTGGCGATCGTAGCACAGGCTGGCTTGTTAGGGCGCTCTTTAGGGCGCTAAAAGTTCTTTCCTTTGTCTCGCCCCAGACGACTGTTAGGGGCTCTGTTTTTCTTAGAGCATCCGTCAGGGGACCCGCGATATCGGAGTACCTGGGGATGTACCTCTGATAGTAGCCGGTGACACCTAAGAACGACCGAATATCGGTCTTCATGCGCGGTTGCGGGAAGTGTCGCACAGCGGCCACCTTTATTTCGGAGGGGTGGCGACGACCCTGTCCAATCACGTGACAGAGGTAGACAACCTCGGCCTGTGCTAATTGGCACTTGGGAGCCTTGACTGTCAAGCCCGCTTCGCACAGGCGGGTTAGCACTGCCCGCAAGTGTGCCATATGCTCAGACCAGGATGCGGAGAATATCGCTACGTCGTCTAAATACGGTAAAGCGAATTCTTCCTGTCCCCGCAACACATTGTCCATGAGGCTTGAAAAGCAGTATGGCGCGTTCTTCAAACCAAAATTCAAAACTTTAGGACGGAATGTTCCCATTGGTGAAATGAACGCCGCATACCTACTAGCCTCTTCTGTAAGTGGAACCTGCCAATAACCCCTGACAAGACCTAGGGTGGAAATAAACTGAGCGCTACTAACTTTCTCAAGGCGCTCCTCGATGTTAGGGATCGGATAAATTTGATCCTTAGTGATGGAATTAAGCCTGCGGTAGTCGACGCAAGGACGAGGTTCCTTGCCCGGTACCTCAACTAAAATCAAAGGGGAGGTATAATCACTCTCACCCGCCTCAATAACACCGAGCTGTAGCATTTTCTTTACCTCAGCCTCCATAATATCGCGCTGGCGGGGTGACACCCTGTACGCCTTGGATTGTACTGGCTCTGGGGAGGTAAGTTCTATATCATGAGTAAGGACAGAAGTCCTACCAGGCCTCTCAGAGAACTGACCTTGAAACTCTTGTAAGAGTTGGTGTAGTTCGGTTTTCTGCTCAGCCGACAGCGGTGCTTTAATGATTAAGTCACTAATGACCTGATCAGTGTCTTCCCTGTTCGTCACTGAGCCTAGTCCCGGAAGCTCCATCGGAAGCTCTTCGGGAACGTTTACCATCATACACACCACTGCTTCCCGTTGTCTATAGGGTTTGAGCAGATTACAGTGGTAAACTTGCTGTGCTTTCCGTTTTCCTGGCAGACTCACCACGTAGTTAACATCCGACAGTTTTTGAACAATCCGTGCTGGGCCCTCCCACTGCACGTCGAGTTTGTTTTTTAGCGATGTGCGCAATATCATTACCTCATCGCCCACATCAAAACGACGGGCCCTGGCTGTCCGATCATAATAAACCTTGGCCCTCTGCTGGGCCTTTGCCATTGCTTCACCTGACAACTCCTGTGCCCTTATTAAGCGTTCGAGGAGACTAAGAACGTACTCGACCACGACTGGGTCGTCGCCCCTGCCTTCCCACGAGTCTCGAAGCATGCGAAGCGGAGACCGCAGCGAGCGACCGTACACCAGCTCAGCTGGCGAAAACCCCGTAGCCGCATGCGGCGCGGTCCTTAATGCAAACATCACCCCAGGCAGACACAGCTCCCAATCACTTTGTTGCTCAAAACACAATGCTCTCAACACGCGCTTCATGACGGAGTGGAGCTTCTCAATGGAATTCGACTGTGGGTGGTACACTGAGCTGTGTAACAGCTTTACCCCACACCTTTCGAGAAAGGCTATCGTCAAAGCGCTGGTAAACACTGTGCCCTGATCTGACTGGATTTCCGCAGGAAAACGAACTCGCGCAAATATGGACAGTAGTGCATTGACTATCTCAACTGAGCTGAGTTCTTTAAGCGGCACTGCTTCAGGGAACTTTGTCGCTGGGCACATCACAGTCAAAATGTGTCTGTACCCCGTGGCTGTTACCGGCAGAGGTCCCACTGTGTCAATAACGAGCCGTCTAAAAGGCTCCGTAATGATAGGTACCAACTTCAACGGCGCCCTCGATTTGTCCCCTGGTTTGCCAACCCGCTGACAGGTGTCACATGTCCTCACAAAGTGTTCTACGTCACGAAAACACCCTGGCCAATAGTACTCTTGCAAGAGACGGTCCTTAGTCTTCTTAACTCCTAGGTGTCAGGACCACGAACCGCCATGCGACAAGCGCAACAGATCCTGACGGTAGCACTGAGGCACGATCAGCTGATCGAACTCGACTCCCCTGCGGTCTAGATACTTCCGGTACAAGACCCCACCTCTTTCCACAAAACGAGCATTTTTCTTGGCGATACCTTCTTTGACATTGCAGCGCATGTTTTCTAGGCTGCCATCCTTTTTTTGCTCGGCTATCAAAGCCGACCGGCTGACTTTTAGCAACCTATTAAGTCCATCGGACGTAGGCGCGATGAGCAAATCTGCAGATAGCTCTTCTAACTTTCCCGTGTCGGGCATTTCCTCTCCAGTACCTGGTGCCTTCAACGCTACAGGCTCAATTTTATTCAGTTCGGACGTGCTCTGAGTATCAGCTTGCTGCGCCTCCGACCCTTTTTCATTGTTCGACAACGTCGGCCCCGCAACTACCGCCTTTGCAGCGAGCTCCCGAACTCTTGATCTGGTTAAGGCCTGAACGCTAGCCTCACCAAACAAAAGCCCCTTCTCGCGCAGGAGGTGATCGGACCTGTTCGAAAATAGGTACGGGTACTGGGGGGCAGCATAGATGACACTGCGGCCTCCGTCTCAATTGCTCCGAAAGGTCCTTCAATAAGCACTTTTGCTACGGGCAGACACACGCTGTGAGCTTCCACTGCTTGCTTGATCCATGCGCACTCGCCCGTGAACATATCGGGTTCTACGTAAGAGGGGTGAACTACATCCTTTGTAGCTGCGGAATCACGAAGCACTCGGCACTCTTTCCCGTTCTCGAGGAAGTCTCGCATGTAAGGCTCGAGAAGCTTCATGTTCTCGTCAGTGCTGCATAATGACAAAAACACGACTTTTGTTTTTGTTTCTGGACACTGCGCCGAAAAGTCACCCGGCTTCTGGCACGTATAACACACGCGCGCTTGCCTCGTCTCGAACCGCTTTCTGCGTTCGGCTTCGGCTGCCGCCGTCTCCTTACGTTCGGTCGGACTGCTTTCACTCGCATCCGCACTACGTGTGTCCCCCCTTGCTCTCATGGGTGTGAACTTCGGCCTCTCAGACTTGGAGCCAAATTCACTTTTTTGACCGTCCTTAGCTCCGCGAGCCCGACGCGTCACAAACTCCTCGGCTAGCTCGGCGGCTTTAGCCACTGTACTAACGTCTGGCCTATCCAAGACCCAGTACCGCACGTTCTCAGGTAACCGACTATAAAACTGTTCTAGCCCGAAACACTGCAGAATTTTCTCGTGGTCACCAAACGCTTTCTCTTCTTTGAGCCACTCCTGCATGTTTGACATATGCCTGTAGGCAAACTCTGTATATGACTCACTTCTGCCTTTTTCATTTTCCCGAAACTTCCGACGGAACGCCTCCGCTGACAGCCTGTACTTTTTTAGCAGACTCGATTTCACTTGGTCGAAATCCTCTGCCTCCTCTCTCTTCAAGCGAGCGACTACGTCGGCCGCCTCGGCGGGTAACAAAGTTAGCAAGCGCTGTGGCCACGTTTCCCGAGAGAACCCCTGCTTCTCGCACGTTCGCTCAAAGTCAACCAGGAACAAACCAATGTCCTCTCCAAGCTTAAACGGCCGCATCAGGTCAGTCATTTTGAACGATACCCGTTCTCCTGCACCGTGTGCCTGACTTCCATTACGAGCGCGTTCCATCTCTACCTCGAGACGCTTCATTTCCAAAGCGTGTTGACGGTCGCGCGCGTCTTTTTGCTCTTTACGTTCGCGCTCCTCTTTTTGCTCCCTCTCCTCAATGGTCTCAAGGCATTCCGACAGCTCGTCATCCTCAGCCTCCAACTCAAGAATAGCCCTTAGCAGTTCTGGTTTTCTGAGTTTGTCTGAGACATCCAGACCCAACTCTCTTGCAAGCTCCAGCAATTTCGGTTTGCGCAACGACTTCAAATCCATGGCTGCTCCGAATGCTGCTTTCTCTACTGCCTAATATTGTCTTGCCGCAAACTAACCCGGCAGCAACGACAACCACAATTACCAGCTCTGTTTCTGACACTAACAAAAGCCTGGCAAAACTCAGAAGAAGAAAGTCCCGCACTCACCAAACCTCGCAGCCAAGAATTCAGCGCAGTCGTTCTGCTGCAGGCAACCAGTCATCACACAGGGCTCGTTGCACTGCTCCCGGATGGTCGTTGTGCTGCTCAGCATACAGTTGACCGCATATCTTCGCTGCTGGCCTCCGTTGTCGCGATCTCACCGCTGGCAACCAGATGTTGCAAATGGGTTGCAAGCCCCAAGGGTAGCGTTGGCCTGGCGGCCTGGGCACAGATGGAAACATCCGAAGGTCCCGGCAAAGGATGAGTCGACTGGCAACAGAACAACTTGTTTATTCTGGCATTGCAAAAGAGCAGCCGGTCAGGGCGACCACGTTACTCGAAGGAAGAAATCGAAGTCCCCTTGGCGTCCGGGGCAGCGGCTTTTTATACCCTCGGAGTCGAGGGCAAGAAGGAACGGCTTGGGATGAGGCGCCCGATACGGCGACGCTCAGACATGTTCAGACGTGACGTGCGCGTCCGCCGGGCCGGCGCCGGTCAGACCTCCTCGCCTCCCAGTTGGGGAGCTCCTCTCCCCGGCTGCCGCGCTTTGACAAGCGTGGGCACCAACATGTACACACACACACGCACACACGACGACACGTGGCATTGAAACCTGCCTGGACGCGCATGGCGGGAGGCGTTGCGGCAGCGATGAACGGGTCCAAATGACCGCCACTTTGAACGAAGCCCCGGCGTCCGTTGCATCCGCGCCGGCTATACCGCGCGTCGTAGGCGAAACGTAACAAGAGTAATGCTTTCGCATTCCCGCACGTAAGCCGTCAAGTTCCTAAGCCGAAATTTTTTAGAGCGAAACTGTACTGCTCCCGTTCCTCAAGGTCATGTCGGT